>NW_007726336.1:439447-441405 GCF_000696425.1 Galeopterus variegatus | reverse complement strand
GCCTGCCTGTTGGCAAGAGGGCAGTTTTCCCAACACCTGTTCAGCATGACCCTTGTTTCAGGTATGCCCTTCGTGCTGAAGGCTTGGGGGCCTTTTGGGAAAAGGATGTCGTCAGGGGCTTGAGGCAGAGGCTGCAGAGTTTGGAGAGCCCTCTCGCTGGGTAGGCAGCAGGCAGACGCTGCTCCTCCGCGGCGGGCATCCACGCCTGGTTTCACGCACAACCACCGCAGATAGCGCTAGGGTGCTTCTATGCATTTCCCAGGCTGCTTCTCCCTCACTTTGGCTGAGTTGTTTCAACTCATTCAATCGGTCCATCATATGTGTGACCAGGGCCTGGCACTGCGGGTGCTGCGGACAGCCTGGCAGGACATGGCCATGGGCTGTGGCGTTAGCTGCTCCTGCCACTGAGAGGTGGCCCAAGTCCCCACCCTTGCAGCCAGGCAGACCAATAGAAACACAGCATCTGGGATTCATGGGGGTTCTAGACTAGACCAGGAGAGCTTTGAGACTAGACCACGTGTGTCTCCTGGAACCCAGGCGTGGGGGAGGCGTGGCCATGGAGGGGCCAGGGCAGGCCCCCAGGTCACAAGGCCGTGTCTGCACGGGAGCCCTTCCCGGACTCGTGCCCCTTGGAGTTATGACAAAGCAAAATAGCTGTTGCAAGCCACTGGATTTGGAGTGGCTTTAAGCTGCAGCAGAGGACCAAAGCACGGAAGAGAGTGTCAGAGTCTGTCACCGGGTGTCGGGAGAGGAAACTCAAGGAAGGCCCTGGAAGAACTGCTGCCTCGGGTGGCATCTGAGAGTCAGACCAAGGTGGGATGGGAGGGCTTCTCAGGCAGGCACAGCAGCCCCAGGGAAGATCCGCAGTGAGAGGGAGCTCCACTTCCCTGGGGACGGCAGAGACAGCGCGAGCAGTGCACTCACGCCGGGGACACCAGCGAGTGCCCTCTGCATTGCCGAGCCTTCGGTGGGGACCGCAGAAGGCAGTGCCTAGAGGCTCACAGCAGGCACAGTGGGCCTGGATGTAAGGGTCACATCCAGCTGCAGCCGTGACAAGCCTCAGTGCGACTCTCTTCTGAGGCATTCCTTAAACACACTTGAGAGGGAGTGTGTGTGTGTGTGTGTGTGTGTGTGTGTGTGTGTGTGTGTGTGTGTAGGGAGGCTTTTAAGTCCCCTAAGAAGGAGCAGTGAGAACAGCTGGGCAGCCAGGTTCCATTGCAGCTGAGAAAATGTGACACCTCGAGGTCCGGGTTCATCTGTCATGTTTGAGCACAGATCCTGGAGAAAGTTTTGAAACCAAGAGTAAGACTAATGAGAATGGAAGGTCCCCAGTACAGACGTGGCCAGAGATTCAGACTCTGGAACATGAGAAGCCCACCACGTCGGGGAGAAGTTCTAGGCTCCAGACCTGGAAAACAGAGGTGACACTTTCGGGTTTATAATCCATAAGGGCACACTATGCAACTTCAGGGCAGCTTAGAACAGTGCTCCTCAGACTTTAATGAGCACCCAAATCACCAGGGGCTCTAACTAAAATGTAGATTCTGCAACCGGAGGTCTGGGGTGGGGCCCAAGATTCTGCATTTCTATGAAGCTCTGGGGTGATGCTGATGCTTCTGGTTCAGGGACCACACTTGGAGTAGCAAGGACACTGAGGAGTTGTGTACCCCAAGGAGACGGGTCCTGGTTTACCTGAGCTCTCACAATGGTCTAGAAAATGGAGACNTACCCCAAGGAGACGGGTCCTGGTTTACCTGAGCTCTCACAATGGTCTAGAAAATGGAGACCTTGTCCACAACTAAAAAATAAGAATAAAATGAATCACACTCATTATTCCAGGAAACAGCAGTAAAACTGGAAACAATTCAGTGTTTATTACTGAGATTGTATTATCATAGCCGTGTACTAGTTTTCCGTCACTACATAACAAACTGAACAGCTTAAAGCTACACCCATTT
>NW_007726336.1:432517-438573 GCF_000696425.1 Galeopterus variegatus | reverse complement strand
CTGGAGGCTCGGGAAAGAATCTACTTCCACACTCAATCAGTTTGTTGCCCAAATTCCATTCCTTGCCGTTCCCTGAAATCCCAGCTTCTTGCTGGCTGCCAGTGGGTTTGCTTGCAGTACCTGGAGCCCACGCTCAGCCCTGGTCCACGTCACAGCCGGCAGCAGAGAACAACCCCCTGCCCAGTCTCTCTAACTTCCCCTTCCGTTACCAGCCAGAGAAAACTGTTTTTAAAGCATTCATGATTAGCTTAGGCCCACCCAGATAATCTCCCTATTTTTAGGTCAGTCGATGAGTAACTTTAATTACATCTGCAAAATCCCTTTTGCCATGTGAAGAAACATAATTGCGGGAGAAACATCAGGTAGGTAGTTCTCAGGGGCCACGTTGGAATCCTGCCTACCACAAGCTGGAAATGGGGACCTTAGGCAAATCTGTCCTGCAGGAATGCAGAAACGATGAAGCACTAGGGTGGGTGATCGTTAAACACACCATCAGAAAAGAACCCGGGAGCAACTTCTTTCCCACTTACCATGATTTATGAGGACAGGACACCAAGAGGCAGGGTTAGCCAACTGCCAGACATGGCAAAAAAAAGTAGGGCCTCTTAATGTAGCAAACCAAACTGAAAGCCCAAGATTAATTTGCACTATCCCTAGAACATACTGGGTCGTGCAAAAAATGAAAAAAATATATATATATATATATACAGCAGCAACATCAAAAAATCACGTAAGTATTTATACCTCCAAAGCAAAGTCTAGTAAACCACAGGCAATGTTTCTTAGCAAATGACCTGTTCATACTTAGCATTACTTTCTTTCTTTAGCACCAGTTTCCTAAGGGACAAAGTTGACCTGCAAAGCTGGAGTGGCTCAACACCAAGCTTTCCTGGTGCACCCTGTGAACATTTAGAGCTGTGGATTTCTTATCCTTCCCTTATTAATTGGCTTGTGACATTTTGAACAAATCCAATGCATAAAACCCTAAAATTAAAAGAAAATAAGTTTTCACCTTACGGAAAGAATAAATCTTTTTACAAAACTTTTAGGAATTATCCTTAGCCTAAAACAGTGAGTTGTATATCACTTCTGACAGCTAACAAGTACTTTTCTTTTTTTCTTTTTAAATAGAGGTATGAAATATACATATTGAAGTGAGTGAACTGCACCGATCTCAAGTGTGGAGCGCGGTGGCTCAGTCTGTGCGGGCTGTGCTAAGCTTCTCCAGGCTTCCGTGCTCTCCGACCCAGTCTATATACTTCCTCCCAACCAGAGGTAACATGAATTTTTTAAAACTTTATTGAGGGCCCGATTTATATCCAATAAACTGTGTCCATTTAAAGTTTACAGGTTACAGTGTTTGACACACATATACACTCACAAAATCACTGCCACGCCAGGAGGCAGAACATTTTCATCACACACAAAGGATTCCTGGGCTTCTTTGTGGCTCTGCCCTCCACCCTTGGCCCCGGGACACCACTGATCTGTTTTTTGTCACTACAGATTAATTCACATCATTTAATTTTTATATAAAAGTAATCATAAAGTATGTACTCTTTTATATCCAGCTTCACCTACTCAGCATAATGATTTCGAGGTTCCTTCCTGCTGCCGTGTTACCAGTAGTTCATGCTTTTTCGTTGCTGAGTAGTATTCCACTGAACAGATATTACACTGCCTGATTAGCCACTCGCCTGTTGATTGACAGGAGGGGTTTTTCCAGTTTGGAGCCATTATGAATGAAGCTGCTCTGAAAGTTTATCCATGAGTCTTTGTGTGCACGTTTATTTATTTTGGGCAAATGGCTAGACGTGGAAAAACTGGATCATATGACAGGTGTGTGCTTAACTTTAAGAAACTGTCCAAGAGTTTTGTGAAGTGTCTGCCCCACTGTGCATCCCACCAAGACCGCCGTGGTATCGTCAGCCCGTAACTTCAACCATTCTAGGGGTGTGCAGTGAAACCTTGTTGCAGTCTTGTTGGCATTTCCCAGGCAACCGATGAGGCTGAACTTCTTTTCCTGTGTTCTTTGGCCATTTATATATCTTCTTCAGTGAAGTGTCTGTTCAAGTAATTTGCCCATTTATCAATTGAGTTGTTTGTCCTTTTAGTATTGCGTTGTAAGTACTACTTACATATCCTGACTACAAGTCTCCCAACAGATACGGGGACTGCTGATACTTTAACCCATTCTGTGACTTGCCTCTTCGTTTTCTTATTGGTGTCTATGAAGAGCAAAAGTTTTAAATTTTGATAAAATCCAATTTATCAATCTTTTTATGGTTTGTGCTTTCTGAATCCTATGTAAAAAATGTTCATCTATGCAAGGTCATAAAGATTTTCTCCTAGGAGTTTTATGTCTATGAGCAGTTCAAGTGAATTTTGCATATGGAGCAATGTAAGAGCTAATGTTTATTTTTCTCCCATACAGATATTCGGTTGTTTAGAAGACTTTTTTTTCCCTGTTGAATTGAGTGGTCATCTTTGTTGAAAATCAACTGACTGTGACTACCTTTGACTACCTATGACCACCTCTATTACATGCAATGGATGTATACATGTCCATCCTGTCAGCAGGAAGTCTTAAAATCAAGTGGCATCAGTCCCCCAACTTTCTAAAACTCATTCTGACTGTGAGGAAAGTAGAGTAATTTAGTCAGGCCCCCTCGCCTCAGGTCTGGTTGGGGGTGGTGCAGCACGTTCTTTGTAAACAGCTATGTGGGGGTGGAGTTAGTGGCATGCACGCCCATGTATCTTTTTAGTTTGTTGCTATTATTGTGTGTTCTTCAGAGTTTGTGAAGCAGCAGCTGGATGGCAGAGCTCGTGCCTAAAAATAGAGTGGGTTTAATTCACTGGCAGCTGCTCAGTTTTTCTTTGGACTTTACGGGTAGCAGCTGAGTTTCTCTTTGGACTGCCTAGCTCTTAGACATGTGTGTGCTGAATAAAGACTACTCTTTCTTCAACCAAGGCTCCAAGGACCTTTTTTTCTGGTTACCTATGAGTTAGGGTTTGTGACACAGTCTGGACAACAGGCTTGAGGGGTCTGTGAGCACCAGACCTAGCCTTGGCCCTACAATTGGCGTAGTCTGCAGCAGGATTCTGAGCAAGTAGGGGAGCCAAAAGACCTTGGAAGAAGGAGGAAATGTGGCTACTTCTGAACATGTTGTGCCCTGTGGCCACTTTCCTGTTGACTGGGATCTGGTTGCTGCTCACTATACTGCAAGGCAGCATAGACCAGGCACTACTGCAGAGAACCCCTTGGGAGGGGGAGGAGGTGTGGCTGTCTTTGAGCACATGGTGCCTGGTGGCCATTTTTCTGCTGACTGGAGCCTGGCTGCTGCTGACTGTACTGCAAACTGATTGAGATTTGAAGAAGGAAACAGAGCAGTTGGAAGCGTGGGTGAATGTCCTGGAGGATGACGTGCAGCGACTGGCCACTACTGCTTCTCACACCAGGGAAGATGCCAAATCCAGTGCTGATCGAGATTTGCAGCAGAAAGCAGAGTTGTTGGAAGCATGAATAGATGTCCTGGAGGATGACGTGCGGCGACTGGCCACTCCTGCTTCTCACGCCAGGGAGGACGATGAACCCAGTGGTGAGTTGGGGGAGACTGTGCATCTCCAGGCATGACCTGTCGTGCATCAGAAAGTGAAATGCAAGCAGCCTATGGGACCAGGTGGACAACCGGTGGGCAATCCACAGGTGACCCAATTTACCACCTGTGTACACAGGTTGAATTCGTTGACTTGGAGAGACAGTTTTTGCAGAAACAGGGGGAGCCCCTGGCTGCTTGGCTGTTGAGGTTATGGGACCTAGGGGTGGATAGTGTGATGTGCTCTGGTGAGGAGATGGAAAAATTGGCCTCCATAACCATACACCTGTCCCTGAGGCAGCGGATGCAGAATAGCTGCAGATAAGCACAAGGGCCAGATAATCACACCTTAATGGAATGGGTGAGTGCAGCTTCCCGAACTGTGTGGGCAAATGCTAGAGAACTGCCCGAGGTTGTTAGTACATGGTAAATGTATGCTGAGTTGGTTCAAAAAATTTGGGAGCTGGGAATGTGGCAGTCCATGTTTAACGTGAACACCCATGGCCTGGACAACAAAAATTTTACAGGCAGCATGAGAGATGTAGTGCTGCAGAATGCCCTATCAACATCCTTTGGGTCACTGATGGCCATACTGGCCCCATACATTGGTCATCCTATAAATGAGGTAATGGCTATGATACCCAACTTGGGTGAAGTAGAGGATAGAAGACAAGCAAAAGGGGTCTGAAAGGTGGCTAAGACCAAACCCCCAAGAAATACTCGGGATTTTATCCCAAAGGGACCAAGGAAGACTAGCTGTAAACAGCTGTGGCTTGACTTGCTTGCAGCAGGGGTTTATAGCAAGAAAATGGACCAGCAGCCAAACACAGTCCTGTTTGCCTGGTGGCAGCAATTGCACCCTGAACAGCATTTCACCAAATGTCTGGAAACAGGTAGCAAGGTATGCTCAGTGGATTTAAAAATATTTTTCGCTGCTCCTGAGGAGGCAGATGAACTGTTCTATTTTGATTAGGGAACAGGCCAAGGTACTCATCTTTTGGGGACAGGTGAGGACCAGAGGCCTCACGTTGAATTGGCAATATATTGGTCGAGGACAAATGTGCAGCGTGTTTTGGCATTGGTGGATACAGGTGCACTATGTAGCCTGATATATGGCGATCCAGATAAGTTTCCAGGGGCCACAGTTCATAGATGGCTATGGAGGACACACTGTTGAGGTCAAAGCTGTGTCATTGCCATTGGGCATAAGACGATTGCCCTCTCGTGTGTGTACTGTACATATATCCCCAGTAGCTGAGTACATCTTGGGTATGTATGTACTTTATGGTTTGCACCTGCAAACAACAGTAGGAGAGTTTCAGCTGTGAATGTGGACAGTAAAGCCTGTATTATGGGGATATGCTAAACATGACCCACAGATGTTACCCAAGCCAAGACGTGTAGTTAATGTAAAGCAGTATCACCTACCGGGAGGACATGCATAGATAAGTGCCACCATACTGGAATTAGAGAAAGTTGGCATTATTCTTCCAGCTCATAGCCCATTTAATGCCCTGGCATGGCCAGTGAAAAAGCCTGATGGTACCTGGAGAATGACTGTAGATTATTGGAACTAAATAAAGTAGTGCCTCCTTTGCATGCTGCTGTGCCTTCAGTTCATGACTTGATGGATCATCTGATGACTCAGCTGGGAACTTATCATTATGTATTGGATCTTGCAAATGCTTTTTTCTCAATTCAAGTCTTGGCTGATAGCCAAGATCTGTTCACCTTCCATGGGAAGGAAGACAGTAGATCTTTCAAGTATTGCCCCAAGGTTATCTGCATAGCCCAACCATCTGCCATGGTTTGGTGGCCGGGGACCCAGCCAGGTGGACTAGGCCAAGCACGGTTACAATGTTTCACTACATTGATGATGTGTTACCAACATCTGATTCTCTTGCAGATTTAACCCAGGCAGTTCCAACACTACTAAGTGGTTTGGAACAATGTGGGCAGGCCGTGAACACAGCCAAAGTGCAAGGACCTGGGCTGTCAGTCAAATTCCTAGGAGTGGTCTGATTGGGTAAGATGAGGGTCATCCCAGAAGGTATTGTAGACAAGATATAGGAATACCCTTGACCCACAATTGTAGCTCAGCTACAGACATATTTGGGACTTCTGGGGTATTGGAGAGCTTTTGTAACCCATATGGCCCAAATGGCACAACCATTGTATGCATTAACAAAGAAAGAAACCCTCTGGGAATGGCATGCCCACTATATGCATTAACAAAGAAAGGAGCTTGGACTGAGGAAGTAGAACAAGCTTACTGGGCTACAAAAAGGACAATACAGCAAGTACAGCCTTTACAAGTGGCCAACCCCACTAAGCCTTTTGAGTTAGACGTACATATAACCCAGGAGGGGTTAAGATGGGGTTTGTGACAGAGACAGGACTGATTCTGCACACCTGTAGGATTCTGGTCTCAGTTCTGGAAGGGTGCTGAAGTGTGCTACA
>NW_007726336.1:424123-431589 GCF_000696425.1 Galeopterus variegatus | reverse complement strand
TGCTACACCCTAATAGAAAAGCAGTTAGCAGCTGTGTATTCTGCCTTGATAGCCACTGAAGATATCACAGGCACTGCAAAAGTCCTAGTAAGGATGACATACTCCATAACAGGTTGGCTGTGCACGTGGCCCACCAACCCTAAAATGGGTGTAGCTCAGACTCCCACTCTTTCTAAATGTGTAGCATATACAGTATAAATAAGCAATGTGTCAATGAGTCCTCTGTCCAAGGAGTTGCAAACTGAGCTAGGCCCAGAGAGGTTGTGGAGGAAACTTTGACACAACCCTTACCCCTGGAGGTGGAGGCTACACCTTTCCATGAGGGTCAGGAACCTATCACAGAGCGAGCTTGGTATACAGATGGCTCCAGCATGGGACCCTCAGCATCATGGACAGCTGTTGCTGTCCAGCCCTCACCAGATACCATGTGGTATGAAAATGGCACAGGGCAAAGCAGTCAATGGGCTGAATTGAGAGCAGTATGGATGGTGATAAAAAATGAGCCTGGGCCATTAACCATCTGTACTGACAGCTGAGCTGTGTTCAAAGGTTTAACCCTTTGGATCTCTACTTGGAAATATCAATGGTGGATGGTAGGCCACCGACCCCTGTGGGGACAAGCCATGTGGCAAGACTTATGGGAATTGGGACATGAGAAAGAAGCAACTCTTTTCCATGTCACAGGACACTTTCCCTTACTCTGTCCAGGAAATGATGAAGCCGAAGCCTTGGCTAAGGTAAGATGACTGGAGAGAGCCCCAGCTGCTGACGTAGCCCAGTGGTTACATCGACAAATGCAGCATGCTGGCAGTAAAACCATGTGGATGGCGGCTCAAAGATGGGCCTCGCCTATAAAATGGGAAGATGTAGTGAATGTCTGTCCTGCTTGTCCAGTGTGTGCTCAAGAGAGTCCACAGCCCTGGCAGATGCCCCATACAGATGGGCGAATAACTCGAGGAAGGGTGCCCTTGACTCCATGGCAGGTGGACTTTGTCAGACCACTGCCGAGTTCAGAAAATTTCATTTACATCTTCACAGCTGTTGATACGGCTACTGGTCTTCCGTTTGTATGGCCTTGTAAGGCCCCAGACCAGGTAAACACTGTGAAGGCACTGAATAGCCTTACAGCTGTGTATAGTCGGCCTGTAGTCATAGGGAGTGATAATGGAACCCACTTTACCGGACATGGGGTTCAGAGGTGGGCCTCCCAGTTGTCCATTCAGTGGAAGTCATATGTGTCATGTCATCCCCAGGCAGCAGGAATGATTGAATGATTTAATGGTCTTTAAAGAAAGGGACTTGAAGGGGTGGGCATGGTGGTTACAGCTGATATCAGAATTCTAAATGAGAGACCCAACAAGGGCAGGCCCTCTCCAGTGGAAGCTCTGTGCATAGGGCTGTAGCACCTATACAGCTGCAAGTCACTACTTTAGGTTGTCTCTTCATTTTGTCGGTTGTCTCCTTTGTTGTGGCATATACATTTTAGTTTTATGTAGTCACATTTGGATATTTTTGCTTTAGTTGCCTGTGTCTTTGTAGTCTTGTTCAAAAAAGTGCTGCCCACATTCATTTTGAATAGCATTTCCGCTATGTTTTCTTCTAGTAGTTTCAAAGTTTTGGATCTTAAATTTAGGTCTATGATTCATTTTGAGTTGATTTTTTTAAAAAATTGGAACATAGTTGTACCTATTTGTAGGGCACAGCATTGAATATGAATATCTGTGTGCAATATATAATGTGCATATCGGGATAACTAGTATATTCAACATTATACAATGTAATTGATTTTTGTGGCCTTTTACCAATTTCTCCCTTTCCCTCTATCCTTCACCTTTACCACCTTCAGTAACCTCAGTTTTGTTATCTTCTTATGAAACTTGAATATATCACTGTGATTGATATATCCTTCTTTCTTTTCTTTATTTGATCCTTATATATATGTAAATATTTTTAGCTCCCACTTATAAGTGAAGACATGTAGTATTTCTCTCTGTGCCTGGCTTATTTTGCTTAACATAATTTTCTCTAAATTCATCTGTGTTGCTGCAAATGGCACTATTTCATTCTTTTTCATGGCCTAATACTATTCTGTATACCACATTTTCCTTATCCAGTCATCTGATGATGGACATTGTGGAGAAACTAGGATAATTTATTCAGGCTCTCTGGGCTCAGGTCTGGTTGGGGGGTCGTGCAGCACATTTATTTGTAAACAAGTTGTGTGTGGGTGGAGTTAGTGTGCATGTGCACCCATGTATCTTTTTAGTTAATTGGTCTTGTGTGTTCTTCAATTTGTGAAGCAGGCTGGCCAGCAGAGAGCTCGTGTCTAAAAATAGAGCATGTCTACTCTGCTGGCGGCTGCTAACTTTTTCTTCGGACTTTGCCAGTAGCAGTTGAGTTTTCAGTTTTTCTTTGGACTTTGCCAGTAGCAGTTGAGTTTCTGAGTTTCTCTTTGCACTGCCTAGCTCAGTGTTTTGTGTGCTGAATAAAGACTATCCCCACTTCAACCAAGGCTCCAAGGACTTTTTTGCTGTTTACCTAGCTCATAGACCTGTGTGTGAGGGCTTGTGAATGGGCTCAAGGGGTCTGTGAGCTCCAGACCCAGCCCTAGCTCTACAAGGTCTAATAGGGTCTTGGGGAAAAGGATTAAAGGAAGACTTGCAAGTTTCACCTTGGGTGACAAATACCTGGCCTCCTTGAGTAAAGGTAACATGGCCTGGAACAGATAAGCACTCTATTCCAAAGGGCACATTTGTATAATCATTATGGCCAATTATGAGTTCCTCTATACTGTTACATGTAGGACCTACAGATCCAATAGTGTTAGCAGATAAAGTATGGTATCATAAACCAGGTAAGATACCTAGTCCTGCAACCACCTTTTCTCAGGATGGCAAATGGGTGTGTATCTTACCAGAGGGGTGAGAACTCCCCCTATTGGTACCAATAACTCTTCTGTTTTTTCACCCATAGTGTTCTGGCTGCAGGCACTGCACCGGAGTCGACTGGGTACATACATACGTTGGTGTGATCACCTACTCAATATGCATTGAACTGTCCATCGGTATGACTACAGGATTCCCATGGAAAATCATAACAATGATGACTACTAACCAGACATATGCAGCTAATAGTTAAAAGGACAGAAATACAAGCCTTAAGGCATATCAAACAGACAATAGATTATATAAATGTAAGGGTCATTTTTGCTCACTAAGGGAACATCACAGAAGATTCTGAACTCATAGATTGTACGGTGAGGGACCATGAAAGGGTGGATTGTGAGGAAAATAATTTAGTCAGGCCCTCTTGCCTCAGGTCTGGTTGGGGGTGGTGCAGCACATTCTTTGTAAACAAGTTGTGTGGGGGTGGAGTTAGTGCACATGCACACCCATGTATCTTTTTAGTTTGTTGCTATCATTGTGTGTTCTTCAGAGTGAAGCAGCAGCTGGATGGCAGAGCTCACTTCTAAAAATAGAGCATGTTTACTTTGCTGGCAGTTGCTCAGTTTTTCTTTGGACTCTGCCAGTGGCAGGTGAGTTTCTCTTTGGACTGCCTAGCTCTTAGATGTGTGTGTGCTAAATAAAGACTACTCTTTCTTCAACCGAGGCTCCAAGGACCTTTTTTCCAGTTACCTAACTCACAGAGCTGTATGTGAAGTGTTTGTGACCCAGTGTGGACAATGGGCTTTATGGGTCTGTGAGCACCAGACTCAGCCCTAGCTCTACACTGACGAATCTAGATCCTTTGCACTTTCAACTAAATTTTAGAATTAGTTTTTCAATTTCTACACAAAACCTTGCTGGAATTTTTATTTAGATTGCATTGAATCTATAGATCAACTTAAGGACAACAGACAGCTGATGTCTTAGTACTATTAAGTCTTCTAGTCCAATTGAGATTTGGAATGATGTCTCTCCACATCTTTTTACATATCTCTCTTGCCAATGTTCTGCAGTTTTCTGTGAAGACTTCTGTGTGCTGTGTTAAATATATATATTTTTTTACTTGCATTTCTTTCTTTTTTTATTTTCACATTTACTTGTACACTTTTTCAGGGTATGATGTGTAGTTTCAATACATGCATATATGGCACAATGATTCACTCAGGGTAGATAGCATAGTTTTATACCTGTTAGTCCATTTGTTAAATATACTTTTAAATATTTTACTCAGTATTGTTATTACTAACATTTAAAAAAATTTTATCTTCCTGCTGCTAGTATATATATATATATGCAATTGATTTTTGTATCCTGCAACTTATTCTAGTGGTTTTACAGATTCTTTGAGATTTTCTATGTAAACAATCCTGTCATGTTCAAATATGCACAGTTTTACTTCTTCCTTACCAATATTTATGCCTTTAACATCTTTTTCTTGTTTTACTGCCATAGCTAGGTTCTCAGTGCAATAGTGACTAGTAGTGATGAAAGAGGGAGCAAGAGAGTTTCCTTGTGTTGTTGCTGATCGCAGGGAGAAAGTATCAATAATTCAACAGGAAGAATCACGTTAGCTGTAGATTTTTCACAGATGTCCTTTATCAGATGGAAGAAGTCCCTTTCTTTGCTTAGTTGGCTGGAAAAAGAAACAATTCCACAATGACAGCAAGACAGTTAAGACTCCTCTCTCAGCAACTTATTCTTCAATTAGAGAATATGTCCATAGATACATCAGGAGCTGAAAAGCGTTGTCATTTACCTTAACCTAATTGCTATTCATATATCAGTACACACTCTTGTCAAGTGCACATAGGAAATTCACTAAGGTACAATATATGCTGGGTCATAATACAACTTTCAAAAAACTTGAAATACCTGAAATCACACAAAGTATGTTCTTTAATCAAACAGAATTCAATTAGAAATCAGTAAAATATCCAGGAAACCCCCCAATATTTGGAAATTAAACTCCACACTTCTAAATAATTCATGTTTCAAAAAATAAATCACAAAGAATTTAGAAAATATTTCAAATTGACTGGTAGTGAAAATACAATGTATCACAATATGTGGGATGCCTAGATAGCCATGCTGGGCAGGAAACTCACATGTTCAAAGGCTTATGTTACAAAACAGAAGATGTCTGACCACCACCCAAGCCATCGCTGAGAGGTGAGCCCAGCAGATCCACATGGTGTCAGAGACCCCTCCCCACTCCTTGGACCTGGAGGGGAACACCAGACCCCACCACATGATTTGTTAAGGTGAGCCAGCTGCAGGCTCATTCTATGACCACAGATTCTGGAACAGGACCCAAGGTGGTTTAACATAACCCATAACCACCACCACACCTATTGTCAAGCATAGACAATTCACCACCACAGTCGCAGCTAGGGACACTCCACAGCCAACCTCAGTTTAATAGAAGACACAAACCCTCTACCAAATGACCAAATGTCAATGAAAAAATACTAGCACTACAAATAAACAAGAAGAAATGACACCACCGAAAGAATACAGTAATGCTCCAATGTCAGACTCCATGGAACAGAGAATCCTTGAAATGTCTGAAAAAGAATTCTGAGCAATGACCTTAAGAAAACTTGAAGGAATAAAGGAGGAATTAATTAGAGAACACAACAAAACAAGAAAAAATATCTAGAATATGAAGGAGGAAATCTACAAAGAGGTTAATACCTTAAAAAAGAGTGTAGCAGAACTTCTAGAAATGAAAGACTCACTCAATGAAACATAAAACACAACTGAGAGATTGAATAGCAGGGTAGAACAGGCAAAAGAAAGAATTTCAGATCTTGAAGATGGTCTTTTTGAAATAACTCAGGCAGACAATAAAAAGGAAAAACATAATTAAAAATAATGAGGAAAATCTAAGAGAGATAGCAGACAACCTCAAGTGCTCTAACTTCTGAATTGTTGGTGTTCCAGATGGGGAGGAGAAATGAAAAAGTATTGAAAATCTATTAAAGGAAATAGTAACAGAAAACTTCCCAGGTGTAGGGTGAGATACAGACCTTCAGATCCAGGAAGCTGAAAGGTCCCCAAACAGATTCAATCCAAAAAGTTCCTCCCCAAGACAAATTATAGTTAAATTTGCAAAGCTCAGAGACAAAGAGAAAATTTAAAAGCAACAAGAGAAAAGCATCAGGTCACTTATAGGGGAACTGCCATCAGACTAACAGCCGACTTCTCAACTGAAACCCTACAAGCCAGAAGAAAGTGGAATGATATATTCAAAACATTAAAAGAAAAAAAATTGCCAGCCAAGAATTCTTTACCCAGCAAGGATCTCCTTCAGAAATGAGGGAGAAATAGTGTATTTCCCAGACAAACAAAAGTTGTGGGAGTTCACCAACACACGACCAGCCCTGCAAGAAATACTCAAGGGGGTCATTCATCTGGAATCTGAATGGTGACCACTACTACAAATAGACTGGAAAGAGAAAAACCCACTGTTAAAACAAAAATGCCAGCAAGGAAGAAAAAGAAGCTAAATCATCCCACCTTAAATCTCCAACTAACATTGAAGAAGAGAAATAAAAGGGGAAATAATGATCAAAAGATATTTAAACCATCTAAACAAGAAGCAATTAAATGACAGGAATTAAGCAACACTTGTCAATAACTAGCCTAAATCTGAATGGACTAAACTCCCCAGTCAAAAGACACAGGCTGACTGATTGGATTAAAAAGCTAGACCCAAGTATATGCTGTCTTTAAGAGACCCACCTCACCTCTAGAGACACACACAGACTAAAAATGAGGGGATGGAAAAAGACATACCATGCAAATGGAAACTAAAAATGAGCAGAAGTAGCTATTCTTATATCAGACAAAATAGACTTTAAACTGAAAAACTTAAAAAGAGACAAAGAAGGCCACTATATGATGTTAAAAGGATCTATCCAGCTAGAGGACATAACAATTATAAATATATATGCACCCAATACTGAAGCACCCAGATATATAAAGCAAACACTCTCAGACCTAAAGAAAGAAAGAGGCCCTAATAGATTAATAGTGGGTGGTTTGAACATCCCTCTCTCAATATGGGACAGATCTTCCAGGCAAGTCGGCAAAGAAACACAGGATTTAATCTACACCTTAGACCAACTGGACCTGACAGATATATACAGAACATTTCACCCCAAAACTAAAGAGTATACTTTCTTCTCATCAGCTCATTGAACATTCTCCAGGATAGACCACATATTAGGTCACAAATCTAGTCTCAGCAAATTTTAAAAAATTGAAATCATTCCAAGTATCTTTTCAGACCACAATGGACTAAAATTGGAAACTAATAGTAAGAGAAACTCTGGAAACTATACAAATATATGGAAACTAAATAACAGGCTCCTGAATGACCTATGGGTCCAAGAAGAAATTAAACAGGAAATCAAAAAAATTCTAGAAACTAATGAAAATAAAGATACATCATACCAAAACCCGTGGGATACTGCAAAAGTAGTACTAAGAGGCAAATTTATTGCAATAAGTGATTAC
>NW_007726336.1:420722-422592 GCF_000696425.1 Galeopterus variegatus | reverse complement strand
ATATAGAAAAACCTAAAGACTCTATCAAAAAACTCCTAGAGCTGGTTAATAACTTCTGTAATGTTGCAGGATACAAAATAAATGCCCAAAATTCAGTTGTATTTATACACTCAAATAATGAACTAACAGAAGGAGAAATAAAGAATGTAAGCCCATTTACAATTGTCACACACACACACAAAAATCTAGGGATCAATTTATCCAAGGAGGTGAAAGACCTCTACAATGAGAACTACAAACCACTTCTGAAAGAAATTAAAGAAGACATGAAAAGATGGAAAGATATTCCATGCTCCTGGATTGGAAGGATTAACATTGTGAAAATGTCTACACTATGCAAAGTGATCTACAGATTCAGTGTAATCCCCATCAAAATACCAATGACATTCTTCACAGAAATGGAAAAAACAATTTTACCTTTCATATAGAACAACAAAGGATTCCAAATAGCCAAATCAACCCCGAGCAAAAACAATAAAGCTGGAGGCATAACGCTACCTGACTTCAAATTATACTACAAAGCTATTGTAATCAAAACAGCATGGTACTGGTATAAAAATAGACATTCAGACCAGTGGAGTAGAATTAAGAACCCATAAATCACCCCTCAGGCTTATAGCCATCTGATATTGGACAAAGACAACAAAAACCTACATTGGGGAAAAGAATGCTTCTTCAACAAGTGGTGCTGGGAAAACTGGATATCCATATGCAGAAGAAAGAAACTAGATATGCATCTCTCACCATACACTAGAATCAACTCAAAATCGATTAAAGACTTAAGTAAAAGACCGAAAACTGTAAAATTACTAAGGGAAAATATAGGTGAAACACTCCAGCAACTAGGTCTGGGCACAGACTTTATGAATGGAAGCCTGAAAGGATAAGCAGCAAAAGAAAAAATTTACAAATGAGACTGTATCAGACTAAGAATTCTGCACAGCAAAGGAAATAATCAACGGAGGGAAATGACAACCTACAGAGTGGGAGAAAATTTTTGTTAACTGTGCATCTGACAGGGGATTAATATCCATAATATACAAGGAACTCAAACAATTGTATAGTAAAAAAGCAAATAACCCAATTTAAAAAATGGGCAAAGGAGCTGAATAGACATTTTTCAAAGGAAGACATACAAATGGCCAACAGATACATTAAAAAATGCTCAACATCCCTAGTCACCAGGGAAATGCAAATTAAAACCACATTAAGATACCACCTCAGTCCAGTTAGACTGGCTATAATCAAAAAGACGGTGAGTAACAAATGCTGGCGAGGGTGTGGGGAGAAGGGAACACTACTGCACTGTTGGTGGGACTGTAAATTAGTACAACCACTATGGAAAATAGGATGGAGATTTCTCAAACAACTACAGATAGATCTTCCATATGATCCAGCAATCCCACTTCCAAAGGAATGGAAATTATCATGTCAAAGGGATACCTGCACTCCCATGTTCAGTGAAGTTCTATTTACAATAGCCAAGACATGGAACCAGCCTAAATGTCCATCCATGGACGATTGGATAAGGAAACTGTGGTATATACACACCATGGAATACTACTCTGCCATAAAAAAGAAAGAAATACTCCCATTTGCAACAACATGGATGAGCCTGGAGAAACTTAGGTTGAGTGAAATACACAAAACACAGAGGGAGAAATACCACATGTGCTCACTCATATGTGGGAGCTCAGAGAGAAAGAAGGAAGGAAAGAACGACCACAGTGGTGCGGTGGACTTGAAGAGGGAGAGAGCATTCTATTGGCTATGAAGTGGAGTGGGGGAAGAAGGGAGGAGGAGGGAGGTTGGGGATAACTGGGTGGTGACACGGGGTACAAATCCAGTTTGTGGTTATGGGTATACAGCC
>NW_007726336.1:396289-420202 GCF_000696425.1 Galeopterus variegatus | reverse complement strand
GAATCTGGCCCCCACATCACGGGCACGAGGGGTGACAATCAGCTTTGTATCTCATGAATATGCATAACCAATTAAAAAAAAACAGAAGATGTCTAAGATCAATGACTGAAGATGCCACCTCAAGAAGCTAAGAAAAGAAGAGCAAAGTAAAATCCAAAGCAGAAGGAAAGAGCAGAAAGCAAAAAAAAAAAAAAATAGTAAACAAGCATTAGAAAAAAATTACAAAGCTAAATCCTAGTACTTTCAAATCAACCAAATAGATAAACTCCTAACTAGCTAATCAGGAAAAAACGGCAACAGAACACCAGTTACAAATATCAGAAATGAAAGACTGATTATCACTTCAGATATTTCAGATATTATAAGGATAATAAGCCAATTTTGTGAAAAACATGATGCCAATCAATTTGGCAACTTACTGAAATGGACAAATTCCTTAAAAAGTCTGATTTGCCACAATTTACACAAGACGGAACGTCTGAATAGCCCTGTTTTCACTAAAGAAATTGACTTGTTGCCAGAAACCTTCTCATCCAGCAAACTCCAGGCCCAGACGGTTTCACAAGTGAATTCCGTTGAACGTTCAAAGTCCTAAACACCGATCACACGCGAACCCTTCCAGGAAACAGGAGGGAACACACCCCAACACGCCTTATGGGACCGCATAACCTCACACCAGAACAGAACAAACATTACTAAAAAAAAAGGCCTTTTTGAAAGCACTGAAGTTAACGGGTTAACACTCATGAGAGTCTCAAAGGGTGTCCTATCAGAAATGATTCATTAAGCCGGTAAGAAACAACTTCAACTCCCAACGTAACCATGTTAAATTTCGTTCCATGATCTCTTTTAAGAGCTTTCCATATTTGGTAAAAAATTATTTTCAAAAAGAAAAATTAACCCCCCGGGCAGAGAAACACAGAACAGCAAATTATTGGTTTAGCAGAAATCCACATATAGTAACTGGGACCCTGGAAAAACTGTGTGTTGAGAAGGGATTTGCGGAAGAGTGATACGGAAAACGCAGGGGGGACACGGCTGTGCTCCCGTGAGCCGGTGGCCGTGCAGCCGCTGCTGTCGCACCCCGGGGTCCCGGGAGAAGGCCCGCGGCTTCTGTTCTGCGGACGCTCTTGTTGTGGTTTCCACGGTGCCGCGAGTGACCCTCTGGCTCAGTGTCTGTGATGGTGAAATGAGGACATCTTTAGGGATTGAGAACTGGTATGTCGCTGGAGATAAAAGTGGGTTCCACCAGTGGCTCTGGCCACGCCAGCACCCTCAGGAGTCAGCTCCGCCACGTCTCCCACAGAAGGACGTCTTCAGCAGCCCCCAAGAGGCAGCCGGGGAAGCAACGTGCCCATCCTCTGGCTGGAAAGCAGATGCGTGGTGTGACAGGGGACGCTCTGGCTGCCAGCGAGACAGCTCCCGTGGCTCACAGGAACATGAAAACACTGTCCTGTCCGTGGCTGGGGTAGGAAGCGTGGCTGCAGCCCAGCCTGCCGACCACTGGCTTCTGCAGCCTCAGGGTGTGCGGCCGCGTCACCCATGACTGTCCTGCGTTACAGAAGCACTGGTGCAAGGCCGAGGGGGGGAAATGAAAAAGAAATGGTCCTTCCCCACCAAGTGTTCTAGAACAGCGGCTCTGAAGGTGGTTTGATGGTGGTAGGCTCTGGAGGGAGACAGGGGTGATTAGCCCCTGATGAAGGGAGTGACTGATGACACTTATGGTCCCAGACTTGGCAGCCGATGTTTAAAATAGATGTTAATGACTCCAGAATTGGCCCTAGGGTTATCTTATTCATATCTTCTCACCTAACACTGTGTTTTCTGAGTGAAAAAGAAGGGTTTTCAGTCACTGTGCAAGGGAGATTCCAAAATCCAGAGCGAGCCTGGGCAGCCTGGCCTGCAGGTGAGCTCATGTGGGCAGGTGGACGGTGGTGGCGGATGCTGCGACAGCGGCGGCAGGCAGGGAGGAGAGACGCGGCGGCAGTGCTTCCCGCCGTGCCTGGCGGCCGTGCCCAGGGCACAGTGTTCATCTCAGCTCTGATCTTGTGCTACAAACAGCTTTGCTTTTCTGAGTCAGCTCCCAGCTTCACTTAATGTGGTTCCTTACAAATACATGCTGGAAACGAAGCGCTCTCCCTTCTGCAACCTCAACAGCGCGAGCTGGTGCAGCCCCGCGTCGTGTTCACATACCCACTGGGGACGAGGGAAAGGTTCCAGTTCCCAGAAGTTTTTATTTTACAACGCTAACAGCTGTAACCTGCCCACAGTGCTCTGAAACACCGCCAACACCACTTTCCCACGCCTATGCAAGGACGATCAAAAACCCAGTGAATTTCCATGGAATAGTCGATTTCATGATAAACCCACCTTGCAGCCAGTCAAGTCTGGCTCCAGAAGGTGTGTTTGCAGGAAACCAGCTGTGCATTATTTCTGTGGTTTCAGAGGGAAGATTTCTGAGCTGGATGGATCTGGGAAAGGGGAAAACGTGGCTCAGGCCATGAGAGGGTCCAGCTGAACATGAAAGGGGCAGATGAGGTGCCCAGGCAGCACACAGGGCAGGAAATCCAGCAGCCCCAGAGGCATGGGCAGCCACTGGGGCCTAGCAGAAGGCTCACACCCAATAGCATGGCCCTGACCCAGAGCCCTGCTGGCAGTGCCCCCCATTCTTGTTAGCCCTGGGTTAAACACACCCCCAAGGTAGGAGGGCTGGGCTGTTCAGGATGGCAGAGCAGTGCAGGCGGACCCCGTATGTGGGCCTGCATTGGTGGGGACCCACATGTCCCACGCTGACATGCCTCGCCTGACACTGGGACTTGCCTGTCACATTCTCTCACCCCCAGCGGACATACCAGGTCTCTCTGGTTGCTACTCAGGCCCCTTGTGGGGTGTTTCAGGAGAGGCAGGTGAATTCCTGCTGCTCCCCTGGGCCAGAGGCCAGACAGCAGCCTCATTTGTGACAAAGGGTCCTCATTGTGACAGAGTTGCCCTGAAACCTGCATTACTTCTGTAAGGTTACCCAGATTTGTCAAGGATGCACAAGTGCCAAATAAGCTGCTAAGGGGTCAGGCAGGGCTGCTGGGGTGTCTGAAACAGCTGTCCCGTGCACTGCCTGCCGTGGGAGACTGTCCTGCCCCTCCCTCAGACCTTCGACCAGCATCACTGCGGCGCCAGCCTTTGGAGGAGAGGGGCGTGGGGCTGGGGGAGTTGTCGGGGCAGACGAGGGATGAGCTAGGTTAGATGGGGTTCTTGGGGAGCAAGGGCAGGACAGAGGCCCGGGAGGTTCGGGCCGGCTCCCCCAAGCCTGCTGAGGGTCAGCAGGGACCAGCTTCCCACAGTCCCGGGTTTGGCTGGTAACTTTGTCCTCCCGGTGTCAGTTCCACACGGGCCCCTCGTCCACTGGCTGCCGCCCCGAGTCCGTGCTCATTCCATGAGGCTTCCTGCCCCAGCCCCGGCCCCACAGCACGTGCTGCTGCTGCCCGGTCAGCAGGCCCGACTCCTCCTGCACCCTTCAAGGTCCGCATTTCTCTGCATGGCTGCCGATCCTGGGTCCCTGGCTCTGGCCAGACTGGCTGGTGTGTGGTTGCCTACCAGGACCCACGTGGTCTGGAGAATGGGGCCAACACTTGGAACCGGCCAGTGCAGATCTGGCCAAGGGGGCCCTGGGCCTGGGCTGGCAACACGGGTGCAGCACGTGGCTCTCTGCCCGCAGCCCCCAGTCCTGCACGCCCTCCCCACCCCACCCCAAGCAACAATGCCCATCCCTCCCGGTGCCTCCCACCACACTAGGCTGGGAGTGGCCCCAGAGACGTCCACATCCTCATCCCTGGACCCCGGGGGTGTGGCCTTCCATGGCAGCAGGGACTTTGAAGACGTGCTGAAGTTAAGGATTACGGCAGGAAGGGCAATGTCACCACAAGGGGCCTGGTAAGAGGAAGACTAGCTGGGGAGGGGAGGGCAATGTGGACGGAAGCAGAGGCTGGGGTGGGCATTTTGAAGGTGGAGGAAGGTGGAAGAGCCAAGGAATGCGGGCGACCGGAGAAGCTGGAGAAACACTGAGAGAAGAATTCTCCCGTCGAGCCTGCGGGAGGAGCCGGCCCTGCTCACACCTGGGCGTCAGCCCCCTCAGACTGACTTTGGACTTCTAGGGCTAGAAACATGCAGAACAGTGAGAGACTAAATCTGCCTTGGGTTAAGCCATCATGTGGGTGGTGATCTGTTACAGTAGCCTCGGCCCTGCTCACACCTGGGCGTCAGCCCCCTCAGACTGACTTTGGACTTCTAGGGCTAGAAGCATGCAGAACAGTGAGAGACTAAATCTGCCTTGGGTTAAGCCATCATGTGGGTGGTGATCTGTTACAGTAGCCACAGGAAACTCAAACCCCGGGGAGGCCCGACTGGCGGTCCCCCCGTGCCTTTTTGCACCTGCACTGGGGCAAGTGTCTGAAACCCCCTGAGAGCGCAGGCCCAGGCCCAGCTCCACGAGAATGACGGGGGCCGCTATCGCCCACCCCTCACTCTCCACAGGCCTGCAAATGGCCACGAGGTGCTGGGGGCTGTGAACACCTGTGACTTGGCTCTGTTTCAGGGGAAAGCCCCTGAGGATTTGGGGACACGCTTCCCTTCCCCAGCCTTGCTGCTCAGCGAGAGCTGCCTCATGCTGCCACGCCCCACCCGACTGGCTGGCCCTGTGACAGGTGCCACCTGCCTTGCCAAGGATGAACTGCCAAAGTCCTTTTCTGGTATATTTCGAACAAGAACTGAGAACCGCTGGGCTAGCGCATCACTCATACCTGCGAGAGGCAGACCCAGGAGACGGGCGGAGCGGCCCCCGCTCCTGCAGCTAGGCCTGATCTTCTGCCCGGCCTGCACGTGGCAGGGCCTGGACTGGAGGTGACCCCGAGTGGGATGGCACAGTGCCAGTGCGTGGAAGCTGTGGGACCATGGGGGCCTGACACAGCCTGACCCAGAGCTTCCCTTGGCAGAAGGCAGGAAGGTGGGCTCTGGGATGGATTTTGCCACGGCTTCCGCACCTGGCGGGCAGGGCCGGCACCCCCAGGTCGCAAGTTCCCATTTGGATGAAGCAGAGCTCAGGCGCCTTGAGCTCCACTCTGCTGATCCTCTCCTGAGGCTCCTGCTGGCATCGGAAGTGGGGCAGGTCCACCTGCAGCCCCACCCCCCAGGGCCACCCAGTCTCCAGCCCACAGCGGCTGTTGTGCCAAGCAGCTCTCATCTCAGTTACCCAAGTACAGACTTGATTGGGATAGACCATAAATTCCACATGGGCAGGGATTTTTAAAAATTGTGTTTACTGATGTAATCCGAAAGCCTAAAAGCATTATGAATCTGACATGGGCAGGTGCTCAGTAATCAGTTTTTGAGTGGATGACTTAATGCTTAATTATTTGCTTTGTAGGATGAGCATTTCGAAAATGTTGCAATTTGAAACAATATTAAAGTTCCGAGTTGAGAACTCTTCTTTACCTAAATGTGCTAAATTGGCAGATGACTGGTTTGAGTAAGCTGTGGATTGTCTGAACACGTCTTTTGTTTGTACAAAGGGATTCACTTTTATATAACAAACCATAAAGGCCAAAGAATATATTGACATTGTTCACAATGGTGCTGACACGTTGCGTGAGATAAATTAGAAGCCCTTATATAAATATAAATATGGAAATGCAAATTAAAGTGACAGAACATTTCTCAGTGATCAGATGGGCAAAGGTTGGCATCTGCATCCACTCCGGCCAGGGTGTGGAGAGAGAGGCTTTCAGCAGCAACGAGAATTGGCACGGATTTTGGGGAGCAACTTGGCAGTATCTAAGAAAGTTAAAGCTCTACATCCCGGCACAGAATAAGCCCTGCAGCAGGAAGAGTGTGACACAAGAACTTGGAACAGCCTGCATGTCCATCAAGGGAGGGACAGCCAACAAGGGTGGTGTCCCATGGGAAGACGTGTGGTTACTGACAGAGGAAAGCATCCGTCGCAGGTGCGACGCGACAGCGCACGCTGCTGTGCACAGTATGCCCAGTGCGACGCTGTTGCTTGTGGGAAAGTGTGTGTGTGTTCATGGGTGTGTGTGGGGCACGTGTACGTGTCTGCCCGCCTTTATGGGCATGGAGGAGTCAGCGACAGCCATGGAAATGATGGCAGTTAGCAGTGCTGAGTTCTGTGCCAGGCACTCACTGTCCTGGGCACTTCACACTATATTAATTTATACTAACGTATTTAATCCTCATAACAACCCTAGCACGTGGGTTACCCTTGTCATCTCCAGTTCAAAGATCAGGAAACTGAGGCAGGGAACTGCCAAGTGGATTAAAAAAAATCCATGACCAGACCATTCCCCTCTGCTGTCCTGCTCAAAACACGGGAGGCGGGTGCTGAACACCTAAGCAGGCCTGCGGCCGTGGCTTGCTTTCTTTGTTTTCAGTGTTTTTATCTTTAAGGTTATTACTTTAAAGAAGGAAAGCAGTTACATCACTTCCTAAGGGCAGGATGGTGCTGTGGGATCCTCTCCTGAGCGGGTGATGTCAGCGCTCGCTGGAGGCGGCTGCCTGCAACAACGTGCGGCCGTGCAGTCAGGCGCGTTCCACGAGAACTACACGCACCGAGACGCTGACGACAGCCTGGGAGCCTCGAGCTGTCACACATGGGTTTGAAAAATAGAATACACCCAGCCCACGCCCTGACTTTACAACCTGTAATTAATTAAGGGAAAGAAAGAGAGATCTGTCTGGTTTCATGACTTCAACTTTCCACCTGGAATATGAAGCCCACGAATCCACTTCGCTTCTCTCCCACCCCTTTTCCTCTCTCTCTCTCTGACTTTTTGATTTCTATTTTCAGTTCTGCTACCAAAAGGAGAATGCGGATATACTCTGCCCAGCTCCTGAGGTGCACTGTGAGTGTCAGAGGCTACGCGTGTACCGCGGTCAGAAGGGACAAGTGGCACGTGCAGCGCGCCGTCTTCCAGGCCCCAGAGCCGGCCAGCCGCGCCTGCAGTCAGACCCGTAACGTCGTCCTGCCCGGCCTTTGCATCTCACGAGGCACGTTTATTTAATCTATTAGAGAAGTCCAACGCGCTCATCTCATGTGCTGAATAAACGTGCAATTCTCTCCCAGGGAGAATTCATGTGCACCTTCGCTTTCCGGGAACCCAGCCCCTTCCTTGTCTGCAGTTAGGTTGTTAAAAAGTGTTACTTGATGGAAATTCAAACCCACTTTCATTCACTAAATTGATGACTTGCCATGTCATGGTCAAGGCTGTATCATGACGGTAACCTGGGGAGGTTTTAAAATACCCATGCCTGGGTCCTACCCCCAGAGACTGGCCTAAGAGGCCCGGGTGGGCTTTACCTGGCGGTGGTGGGGAAGTGGTTTTAGAAGCCTCTCCAGGTGCTTGTACTATGCAGCCAGAGTTGAGACCTTCCTCACAGGAGCTCTGTCCCTCAGAAGCTACCCTCTGATAGGCTGTTCCCTCCGTCTCTGGGGTCCCTCTTCCTGTCCCCTCCTCTTCCTCCAGGGAGCCACCCTGGCTAGGTGAGCAAACCTGAGACAACCTCCTGCAGCACTCAGTTCCAGGGGGACCTAGAACCATGACGTGATGGAGCCCCCCACTCAACAAAGGCCCTGGTACACCTGCCTGGGGCCAACGCCATGCAGGACAGGATGGCAAGTCCACACAAAATAAGGGGCCCTGAGCCATTTCAGGGATTTGCAGAACTCTGGGCCAGGACTGGCCCTTCTTCTGGGTCTAGCACCATCGAAGTCTGGCCACGCCCACCCTCCACTCACTGCATTGGACTTCCTTGGCACGGGTCAGCACCCACATGCGAACTCCATGCATGAGCACCGGTTCCCTAGGGCAGGGTGGACACAGAGGGTGCACCATGAATATTAGCTAATGATTAAAGGGGGTCACAGGGAGGCAGACAGCCACCATGGACAGAATATTTACTAAGTGCCAGGCACACACTATGCTTTGTCCACATATCACTTCATTTAATCCCTACTCTGGCCCATGACCTCCTTGACCAACAGGATGTGGTAGAAGTGGCCTTCTGGGACTTTTCAGCACAGCTCTTCAAAGGCTCTGAGCTTCTACTTTCTCCCTATTAGAGCCCAGCCACCATGCTGCAAGAAAGGCCAGGCTAGACACGTGGACCCTCCAAGGTCATGTGGAGGGGGCCCCGGAGAATGGGAGGCCATTGGGGACATTCCAGAGGGTCAACCTCCCTGCTCACTGCAACCACAAGAGCAACACCAGCCAACACGAAGTGGAGCAGAAGAACCACCCAGCTAAACCCTTTCCAAATCTTGATCCACAGAATTGTGAGAAAGAAAAAACTGTGTTGTGTTAAGCATCAGATTTTGGGGGGTGTGTTGCACAGCAGGAGCTGAAACACCATGAGGCTGCTCCATGCCTGCAGGGGCTCTGCTGGTCCCGGGAACCTACTCCTCGTGGAGTCTTGCAAGGTGGCTTCCATGCTGATGATGGCAAAGCACTCACGTCATCAACAAGGTGTCCCCAGTGATGGTCCCAAGAGCCCAGCGGGTGGGCAGAAAGATGGCCGTTGAGGGACAACCTCCAGAGGGCCGGCTGCCTTGCCCTTGAGACTAAATTATAGAAGACAAATTTTGACTCTTAACAAGACGGGTTGAAAGCTCTAAAATAACACCTTCAATTCCTTAAACTCTGAGGTGAATAAAGAAAACTCCAGATATTTAGATAATCCAGAATTTCAGATATACCGTTTTTTAAAGTTCCACAACAAAAAGCGAACCCCAAAAAGTGATTCATAAAACCATTTAAAAGGTGGAATCATCTGCTCTCTTCAATGTCACACACAGCAGCCTTGGTGGCCTGCAATTTCCCTGTGCACCCGACCTTTCTCATGGTCTCTGGAGTCTTCACTGCCTCCAGCACCACAGTTTCGTGTTCCCACCTTCTAGGCATCCTAGATGCCCCACAAGCTGCTTTTGTCGTCATGGCCACCACAGAAGGGCTGGAGTTTTAGGCCCCAGTGCTGCTGGTCAGAATAAAGTGTGGCCCCGGAGATGAGGCCCCCCAGGCCTATCCCAGATGGACCCAGGCTGGGCTTTGCCACCGACTGAGAGAAGAGGCCACAGGCCAGGCAGGCCAGAAGGAAAGAGGCTTCCTGCTCCTTTGCCCAAGCCCCTCTGGTCCTTGTACGGTGGTTTAATGTCTGCAGAGCCCGAGTGTCTCCAAGGAACAGCCATGCCTTCTCTTTGGGGGAGGGCTTTCTACTGCCAAGAGTCTGAGATGAGCTTGGGAGCAGCCCCAGAGGAACCAAGCTGTAGGGAGTGGAGTTCTGTGGATGAAGCCAGAAGTGGGGAACCAGCTCCCTGGCTGCAGAAGCCCGGGTGGGACACACGTGATTTCCTCATACGCAGGCCCTCAGCGGCCTCAGATGACACGTCCACAGGCGAGAGTGCCCATCCCAGGGGAGGAGCCAGCTCGTGACGCTGGATGTGTCCCTGTCACCAGGCCGCCTCTCCCAGTCTCTGCCTTCCAGCGCTGCCCCCAGGGTCGCCTGGGCTCTAACAGAGGTGAGTGTCCACGGCCACAGCACCTCCCAGGGGCAGCTCCCACACGGTGCTCAGTCGGTGTGCAGAGCCGCATGGGTCACTGAGGCCTCTGCGGGACTGGTCCCCAAGTGGTCCGTGTGCGCGGCAGGTGCAGCCCCCGCAGACGCGACTGCATACCACCACCAGCTTTTTGTTTGTTTTCGGGGGATTTTTGCGAAGAAATTGAGATTCGGAGAGACAAGAAACTGCCTGAGTCACCAATCAGTAAATGATAGAGGCAGGTTTAATGCCCATCTAGTGTCAAAATCCATGTTGAGGTGGTGTCTGCCTGAGTGTAAGAACCAGCTCCTGCTGGGCTGTCAACTGGGGACAGAGTTGTAAATATTTTAGATAAATTTTATTTCTAAACATTAGAGGAATCGGAGAATAATTTTTAAATCTTCCTCTCAATGAATTAGAAATGTATGTGGGGTCTTTAAAAAGTTCATGGAAAGATTTGTATTATCTTGTAATTCTGTCTTTCCGCAAAGTTTTTGAAGTACCACGTACGTCGTCTCTCACACGAGTGGAGGAAATGGGAGGAAATAAAAAGTGAGCACAGTCCCCACAGACAGCTGGAAAGATCGAGTCACGGGGAACGCGCAGGAAGGAAGGAACCGAGCGTCCCCGGGGCAGTGCTTTGTCTCTGAGCTCCCCTGCAGCCTTCCGGACACCCCAGCTGCACCCCGGACGCCTCAGCACCAGCTACACTTCCTTGTTCAATTAATACACCTGAAAGATGGAGGCTGACAAAACCCTCTTCCTCTAAACCTTACAAAATAAACGTCCACAAAAAAGCAACGGCAGAAAAATAAAATACCAGCCACGCCGGAGTGAGCAGGACTGAAGCCATGCTGGGTCCCCAAGCCACGTGGGCTGTAGGTCAATTCTAAAAGGACACAGTTGTGGTTTTTGTCTTGTTTTGGCTTGGGCTTTTTTGGCTGCCCTCTTTTCCCATAGTTATTTGATATTTTGAACCTTGGTTATGGGGCAAGATGACATTGACATTATTTACATAAATATAAAGCTGTTTTCCAGCCGGCCTGAAGCTACAAACTTGCACACCCTGGGAAACCAAGGAAGACGTCAGCAGAGCCGCGTCGATCCCACACTCCTGCAGGACCCTGGGACAACAGCAAAGACAGGAGCAGAAACCAGAGTCTTGGCCAGACTTCGCCCTGAAAAACTTGCACGAAGCCCCCACCACCCACACCTTCCTCCCTCCTGCTTGTCATGTCCCACGTTCCATTCCCTCAGACCCCTCTTTAAAAAACCCCTCAGTAAGTCCAAGTATTGGAGATGGCTTTAGCCTGGCCACTCTCAAGGAGATGGGTCAGCCCAGTCTCTCCTCAGGTCACTGCTGTTCCTGAATAAAAGCTGACTTCTGTTTTCACCAGCATTTGACTTTCGAGTGGTTTGCTGGACCCGTGTGCCTGGTATCAGCCATACTCAAAGTAAGAAGAAGAATCCAGCACAGTATGCACTTAGACTGCCAGTCAGGAGATGCCTGGAGTCTGGGCACAGCTCCTTAGCCACCCTTCCCCTGGACACACACCACGAATCTCAGAGCACCGAAGGGACAGGAGGGAGGGGGGACGCCCTGACCACCAAGAATGGGAAGACCACCTTGGGGAGAGACTCAGACCCCAGGGAGAGTGGAAGCTCCCTGTCAAGGGACAGACTTGCCACTTGGTTGACTTTGGTGGGAAGGGTGGCTGGACAATGACCACCTGAGCTCATCACGTCCAGCAGTAACAGAGATGTCTCAGGGGAGAGGGGATGAGAGAGAAGAAAAACAGGGCCACAGCCCCGGCCAGCCCAGTGATAAGGAAACAATGAGCATCTTGTTTTCAGGGTCCCTTCTTCTACACAAGTCACATCTGGGCTGATCCCCTTATGGCTCTCTGTCCTTTCCCTCCTTGGGCTGGAGAGCCAGCAGGGTGGGCAGCTCCCAGGAGGAGAGACCTGTGTCTCGCCGTGCAACAGGGTGGGATTGGAACACCCCGAACCCAGTTTGGAACTTGACTGGGCTTAGAGAATCCCAGAACGAGTTACTAACAATGTGACAGTATTAGTTTTCTATTGCAACAAACCTTAGTGGCTTAAAATTAAGAATTCATTCAGAAATGTGGTGGTGGGAAGGATCAATCGTTCTTAGACATTTTACCAGCAATATTTACTACCAGTAGAATAAAGTGTCCAGGAGGATAGGAGACGGAAAAAGGCATGCCCGAGATTGCGCTTAGTTAAGTCATCGCTCTAGTCAAAGGCAATAGACAGATTTTTTAAATTGCCAGACTTCAAGAAATACAGAACCTTCTAGGAAAACAAAAACTAAAATAAGGGCCGGCCCGGTGGCGCACTGCTACAGTGCGCTGCTTGGGAGCACGGTGGCGCTCCCGCCGAGGGTTCGGATCCCACATACAGACCGGTTCCCGCTCACTGGCTGAGCGAGGTGCGGGCGCAACACCGAGGGTTGCGATCCCGTTGCCGGTCCCGGTCCAGTACGGGTGCGACACTGAGGGTTGCGATCCGTTGCCGGACACGAAAAAAGACAAAAAGGAAAAAAAATAAAATAAAATAAAATAAAATTGCCTGATCAATTGAGAACATAGAAATGGAAAAGCCATGATTTGAAATGAATGGGATTGAATAAATTAAAATTTAGAACTGAAGCTGAGAACTGTGGGACTTATGGTTATAGAAGTGAGATGAATGTTTAAGGCTGGAATGAAAATCAGTACAAAGTGACCAGAGCATTCTGGCTGTCCTAGATCTTCTTGGCTAATTAAAATAAATTATGTATGTATTGTTGTGGCAAGCAGAATACTGGGTGTCCCCACGCCCCAAAACGCCCATGTCCCAATCCCTGGAACCTGTGAATATGTCAGGTTATTCACAAAGGTGAATTAAAGTAGCAGGTGGAATCTAAGTTGTTAATCAGCTGATGTTAAAATAGGAGATTGTCCTGGATCATCTGAGAGCATCCAATGTCAGCACAAGTGTCCTTAACCATGGGCCAGAGAGACGGAAGGGGAGGCTGGGAAGAACTCGACCTAGTGGAGCTGCTGGTGAGACAGAGGGCGGCCCAGGGCCGAGGTGGCCTCCAGCAGCTTGGGGGGGTGGGCAGGAAAGGGTCCATGGCCACTGGAGAGAGCGCGGCCTTGCCAACTCCCTCATGGTGTCCAGCGAGGCCCATTTCTGACTTCTGAACTGCAGTTCTGGCAGATGGTAAATGCGTGGTGGTTGAAGCCACTGAGTGTGTGGTGCCTTGTCACAGTAGCAAGAGGAAGCTGATACAATTGCGGGAAAATTAGGACACGTACACATACTATATACTCATGTATATATTTCATGGAAATGGGATTGTACTGCGTCCCCTGAGTTGTAGCTGCTTTTCCACCGTAACAGCACATGGGAAACATTTCCCCACAACAATTACACATACACACTTCTGCAGCAGGACTTTCAGCCGCTGCGTGGAGCGCGTGCGCTTTGTGTACCCTAACCCTCCCTACTGCTGACGACCCCCGCCCCAGGCACTGACATTCTGTGTGCCCCTTATTGATTAGGACACATTCCTAGAACTTAAATCGCTCGGCCAAAGGAAGGGAACACTTTTTGAATGTACGGCTCTGACACGTAGCATGCATTGATACGTATTGATAATGGTCGTCCCCCGCCTCCCCCGCCCCTCTCCAGGGCGGGACACTTTGTCTGGAGAACCACATTGCTGCAGGCAGGTGCTGGGCTGGAGTGTAGAGCTCTCTGGCCCCCAGGAGGCAGCCTGAGGCGAAGCTCACCCGGCCTAGGCCAAGACAGTCATTCTTTTAAGAGTTAAAGGCCATCGAAGCTTCATCGGTGTGTTCCATTTCATTTGCAAAATGTTATGTCCTTTTTATTCTTTTATAAGTTTCCATTTCCTCTAAAGACGATGCATCTTGGACCTAGACTTGTTGAGGACATCCTTATGAATTATTTTGAAATCTTTTAAAAATCTTGATTCTTTGACATGCTTTTGGCCTGAAGAAAGAGCTGTTAGACTTGTGCTGGGTCAGAAGCGCGTGCAGTTCACCGCCGTTTCGTCCACGTCACCTGCTGGAAGCCAGGAGTGTGCAGAGCAGCACCAGCCCTCTTCTTGGCAGTACCTCGTGACACCTGCCTTCTCAAAAGTGCGTGTGCAGGCGCGGGGCTGGGGAGGGCTGCAGCTTCAGTCCAGCGCAGCCCCAGGAAACGCTTTCTGACTGGTGAACGTCCGGCACCTTGTATGAACAGGTTAAATTAAATTAATTCACAAGACTTTCGTGGCTGGGAAGTTTCTCATGTGACTGAAAAAGCAAGAGCTGCTGACGCTCTCTAGACCTGACAGTCACCCAGCGACCTCTGTGGGGACCTGGCAGGTGCCTCCGCCTTAGCTGGGGGTTCCTGGGGCTCCAGGCAGCTGCTGTTCCTCTGAGACCCTGACTTGCCCAGTCCGGCTCTCTGGAGGCCCTCCCAGTCCCTGCGCATCTCCCTTTTCTTCCTTTCTGTCCTCAGATATGTCACCATCCCAACCTAGGTCCGCGGGCAGCTGCTGTTCCTCTGAGACCCTGACTTGCCCAGTCCGGCTCTCTGGAGGCCCTCCCAGGCCCTGCGCATCTCCCTTTTCTTCCTTTCTGTCCTCAGATATGTCACCATCCCCAACCTAGGTCCGCACAGTGGGTGTGAGTGTGTGTATTGGGGGTGAGATCCGGGAGCTGTTCCATTTTTTGAGAAAGCATGGGAGGGTTAAAATTGCTAAAAGCTGAATGGAGAAAGTGTCTAGTCAGCAGAATCCCAAACTCTATGGGTGAGCAGTCTGGTTTTGGGGGGCAAGTAGTTTGGGGGAGCTCTTTGGAGGTGGGGAGGGTGTACTTGGGTAAATGCAGAGAGCTGAGGAAGGCTGTCTCAGGAGCAGAGACCTCTGAGGGCCTGTTTGCCTGAGTTCGATGCCACTGGGTTTAGCTTCTGCTGCTGAGCGCACAGGACGTCGCCGGGCCCGGCTCACTCAGACCCAGATGCCCGGCCCACAAGGGGACACTCCGCACACCATTCTCCATCAGAAAGGTGCTGGCTCCGTCTTGGTGTGCCTCCCACATTCAAGCAAGCCCCTCCCTGAGAAGAAACAGGGCTCAAGTTCCATCTCTGACCTAGGTTTTGCATCACCTTGTGAGCACATGGGGTCATTTCACGGAAAACAGTGTGGACGTCCCAGGCTGGGACAATGCCCCCAGTGTTCTCGTCACATGTTGTCTCCCCACCATTAAGGCTGCAGCAAGTACTGTTGCAGGGAACCCTAAGCATTTTCTAATTCTTAAGCTCTCCCTTTTCCACTGAGAAACTGTTTTAGAAACTCCGTGCTGCACTGCAGACTCTGGCCCCTGCCATTTACCCTGCTTGCTTCCTGGGCCCGCCCTCTAGGAGATAACAGCAGCCTCACAATCCCCCAGGGGCCAGAGGCAAATTAGGCTCCTAAAGGAACCCACAGACTGTGTCCCACAATCAGCCAATCCAAATTAGCAGGACAACATCCCTCATTTACATAAGAGGACCTGAATGGGAACCTGTGAGGGAGAGGGGTGGGAATTTAGGCTATGTAAGGGGGTCAGTCCCTTTGTTCTGGAAGACACTGGGGTGGGAGTCTTCTGCCCTCCGGTGCTCTCCTTGCTTGAGAGGCACCGTAACACTGAACAAAGAGCTGCAACACTAAAATAAAGAGCTATAAAACCACAACACTGATGCCGGTCTTGGATTCCTTTGTGTGTCCACCCCACAACATTTGGGGGCTGGTCCGGGATCTCTTCGCTCAGGGGAACCAAGACCCACAGCTCCAGACGGCAGGCAGCATGGCGAGGTCCCCTCTAACCAGGAAGTTGTACCTCAGCTTCGGGATCCTTTGGCCCCTGCCCAGGAGCTTCAATCAGCCTCAATTAGCATCAGAATCTTTGTTCAGTAGTTCGTTTCAGTAAACCTGGAGGTGAGCTTTGGTTTGAGATCTCAATAACTTGTTTTGCATTTGGGTATCAGAGCTCTGATTTAGGAACTTTGTGGAAGGCTGGACACAACACTACTTCCCAAGTCCAGGGCTCCCACGAGATGTTGTCGGGTCCTTTGGTTTGGAATTGTTGGGAAATTTGTTGTGGCCACTTGTCTTTGTCTTTTGAGTGTTGCTGGGTGTGCATATATGTTTTGTAGCTTTGTATGTCTTCAACTGTGGTCATATGTAATGTAATAGTGAGGCATGATCAGTACACGCCATCCTGTGTCTCTGACTTTTATTGCTCTAGTTACCCACTTCTATGACTTTGGAATCTGAGAGCCTAATTTAATCACTGGCAAAAATTGGAAAGTTCTGGGCACGAGGACTCCAGCTGCAAGAGGCAAGTGGCCACTGGGACTATTTTGCTCCCCTGTCTCTGCTGCTGGTAAGTCTCTTCTGGAGTCCCCAGCCTGAATTCTGACAAGGCAGTGCTTTATTCTCTTTATCTTTCTCTGGTTTTCTGAGCCCTCTTCTATTTGGTTGGATTGTATCCACTTCCGTTTAAGTGCACCCTGGAGGGCTCCTGGCTATGCTTTGTTTTTCTGATTTAAATCTAGTCGGTACTTTTCTTCTTTATGCTGAAAACAGTGGGGAGAAGTGCTTTTATCAGTTACTGTTAATGGAATAGGTTGGCCTTGCACATTGGGACTAGGCTGAAGTGGACCCCACTGCTCCTCTTTTCTCTTTGTTTGCTTGGTTAGACATTTAGTTGAGCACCAGCAATTTGAATAAGCCCTCCAATCCTGTTGGCATGCAACACAGATGCCCTCTATTCCATGCCGTTGATTGGTACCATAGGTGTGGAGTATGACAAGTTACAACTTAGACCAACTACTTCGGCTGAGACGTCTCTTTGAGATGTATGTGTGTGCATCTGCGTGAGTGTTTTGTCTGTATATGTGGCAACTATTTCTGCCTGCTTTCAAGCTACTACTTAGGGGTCACAAGATCCAAATTGTGCCTTTTGCTCTCAAGACCACTGGGAAAGGCAATGCCAAGGTGCACCAAATCAAATGCCCAGCTAAATTACAGCAAAATATTTGAAAAGATTTGCTCCATTTGATCTGGCTAGAGAAGAAAACTTTCTCTGCATTTCTTTGAAAGGCTTGCATACTTTGCCTTGCAATGTAAATTTGTCTCCTTGAAAAGTCCCAGGTACTTTGCTTTGCAATGTAAATTTGTTACCTTGCTTTCTCTAAGAGAGATAAGCTTTGGCATTTTTTAGAAATGCAATTTAAAATCAACTGTCCTTTTTAAACTAGTACGTTTTCTATTTTATCTGTCTCATTAACATGGCAAACAAAACCTATATTAATTAATAAAGGTGTAGCCTGATGTAAAAATTAGACAAATGCAAATGGGTTAGATGCTTATAAACAAAATCATAAGTTCAAATTGCTTCTCAGTAATTTGAAATCTTAAAGTGTTATATTAATAAAATACTAAAACATTAATTATTATGTTTATGTTTATGATACAAAAGTTTTATGATACAAAAAACTATTTTAATCTGTTAAAATTAAAACATGTCTCTTCAGAAGTTAGAAATATTTTTTTATCTACGAATATTAATATAAAACAATTCAAAATTGCTTGCTTCATAGGTTTGTTACTGGAAAATTGGAGCTAATAATAAGTCAATTATATTCAATACACATAATCCAAACTGCTAGGTATAAAGACTTTTTTAACAGAATTTTTTTTTTAAAAAAACATTTTTTGGTAAAGGTTGTCTAAAAATATAAAAAATGTAATATGGTTTTTGTTAGAATTTTTTGTCAGAATTAAAAATAAAGTGTTTATAAGAACTAGTAAAAAGTTTATAATAACCTTATGTGGTCAAAACTAACTGAGATTAGATCTGTTTATAAGTTTTTATTAAAATTAGCTGTAATATTAACAGTGCACTGGTACAAAAAGTAAAATTTGGTTTCCTCAAAATTTTCATGTAATATTAAGAACAGATAATAGAAGATATTTTCTATAAATGACGGAAACTCAAGATTGCTGCCTCATAACTTTAACCGTTGTTAGAGACCTTTGGAACTACTTAATAAATCATGTTTTTGGCTGGAAAACCATAAATATCTATTTGGTAAAAAAACAGCAGAGACTCAAACTGGGCTTTGTATAATCTGCTCTGACAAATTTACTAGCCTGAATATATAAAAATGTTTTTATCGGTATACATCTTTGCCTGGGTTTACTAATCAGACAGGATTATATTTGTCTTTGCTAGAGGCTTGTAAATCGTGAAGCCAAGGGCCAGCCCGTGGCTCTCTTGGGAGAGTATGGTACTAATTGTGAACCCAGCCAAAGCCAGAAAAACCTTTTCTATATATAATTTTGAGGCAACTGAGGCCAATTTAATGTTGATAGGAAAAAAAAGTATGTAAGAACAGAGGTGTTATGACAAAGCTATGGATATAAAGATGTAGTTATGGTTAAGAAGGCTAATAAGGAAAAAATATGTAAGAAGGCATCTTGTACAGTGTATTTATGTCCTAGAGTAAAATGGCTGGCTGTTTAAAGGTAAAAATACAGGACAAAAACAGAAAGTCTGAGCAAGTCATAATAATGGTTTGGATGGGTTAGATTCATAAAAGAAACTTTTAAAATTGGCTAAAATTAAAAGCAAATTGTGTATAAGTTCTTCTAAAAATGAAACATTAATGTCGAAAGTATTCTGAGGCAGGGTTAGGGTTTGCTCTCCTGCGTTGGGACAACCAGATTTCCTTAAAGCACTTGACTGCTCTTAATAGAAAATTGTAAAAAGCTCCCTGATCTTTCAGGTAACTGGCCTGGGAAACATTTCATGAACTGGCCTGTGAAACTTATTTTTTTATCAAGATAATTTCCTGTGCTCTCTGCCTTTGTAATCCTTTGTCACGTTGGTTTTATCTTTATCATAATTTGTGATCCTATCTAATTGAATGTTTCAAACCTTTGGTTGACAAGCTTCCCAAAACAAAATTCTAAAATTGTCTTTTTTTTTTTTGACTTAAACTAGCTTTGAGATGTTCCAAGGACCCTGGAACTTCCCAAAGGATCTATACAAAAAAGGATATAAAAACTAACTGAACTTGTATGTCTTGTGTTCTCTAAAGTTCACAAGCAGTTCTCTAAACTGATACACTGAGTTAAAGGGGGTGCTCATGAGTTGGATGAGACATCCTGTTCCTAAACAACATGTAAGTTCTTAAAAAAGAAATTTTACAAAGATTAGATGCTTTGGAAGCAGTGATGTTCTGGATGAGTGAACACCAACAACCCTCAGTGTCACGCCCGTACCGGACCGGGACGGCAACGGGATCGCAACCCTCGGTGTTGCTCCCGCACCTCGCTCAGCCAGTGAGCGGCCAGTCTGTATGTGGGATCCGAACCCTCGGCAGGAGCACCGCCGCGCTCCCAAGTGGCGCACTGTAGCAGTGCACCACCGGGCCGGCCCTTAAAATTCTTGATGTACTAATTAATGTGTAGCTTGCTAACTGTGAGTAGGCTACCTGCTGTCAATCAACTGTTAAGATGATAAAGAAGCAAATGCCCTTGGTCGCTCCACCACTCCAGCCGGGCACCAAAAGCTGTGTCCTCCATCATGTCCAATAGTTCCATTCCACATTAACCTCTACTGCGCCCTGAAAACAGCTGGAAGCAGTCAGAGGAGTCGTCGGCCCACTCCACAGAAACGGAGGGAACTATGGACAGTGGGGAGTTGTTGGAGGGAGCAGGACTGGAGCCAGCCTCCAAAATGCAGGCAGAGACTACGCCCACGGTCCGCAGGAAGTAGTTTCAGAAGAAAGAGACCTCCAGCCCCTTTTACCTTAGGAATAAGGAGGATAAAATCTCTCACGGGGGAATGAAACGATAAGGCTAGGCCGGAGAACCAAACTGTCAGGTCTCTGAATCTGACTGAAATCACCACAGACAGACGCTGCCCATGGGGACAAAAGCCCAACCTATGCTGGGCAGTGCACAGAACCAAGGACTTATATAAAGACTAACCCAATCTCTATGCAAGAGCCAAAGACTGCTCTGGCCTTTCAGTCGCTCCCTCTCAAAGGCCCGGGGGTCTGGGCTGTCTGGGGCTGGCAGAGCCTGGCCCAAGATCCTGCAGATGTGAACCCACTGAAATCCCTGCCCGCTCCGAGCTGCGCTTGTCCAGTTCTCAAGCCCGATTGCCCGGAGGGGCAGACGATTGCTCCCTGACACTAAGCAGGGAGCAGGTCTCATCAACTCGAGAGTCTCCAGAACAACAGATGGCAATCTGTTGACACTTAAAGTTCTAAGGGGTCTCAATTACAGGCCTACTGAAAAAGCTTTCTCTAAAATAAGAAAGTGTACAGATTCCTCAACTCGCAGAAATTGCTGACAGCTTTGTCTTCAACCCGGCAGGAGTGAAAAGAAGCTGACAGCTTATTTTTGCAGGTTATGAACATTCAAGTCTATTTTTAGATCTTTTTCCTAAGTAAGTACACCAGAATAGCATTCAGTTTGAAAACCACCATCTGTTCGGAGCAATGAGCTGGTCTCACAGGGCCTCGGTGGGCACAACCACCCCCATTACGAGGTGACGGTCCCCACGGGAGAGAAAAAGGGGGTGTTTTTGTGTCTCCACAAGTGATGTTTAGGGAATGCACTAAAACAGTTACAGGCAGTCGGTATCTTAAATGCCCATTAAACAACTATTCATATGTTTTATTTATAAATTGAGAACCACACACAAAAAATACCCTTGGCTATTTAAAAAGAAGTTCAAATAATCCCTTGCATTTAAATAGATTTCGTATTAAAAGGTCATCCAGCCTTATCTTGGCTGTTAAGATAAAAATTAACCTGTGGAAAAGAAAGCCAGCTCAGAATGCTGCAAAAGGCCCCTTCCCCCACCTCTCTTTTCCGGTTTATGGTGACCGCTCCCTCCCTCCCACCGAAGCCACTAGGCAGTGACTCACGCTTTCTATGGAAATGCAGCTGGGGCATGAAACACAAGAGAATGGGAATTTGACCTATGAGTAACCCGGCTGACAAGCGCCCCTTGGAAATGACATCGGCACACTGGTTAGAATCACGCATAGGGCCTTGGAGGGCCGTGGGCTTGGCTGCCAGGCCGGCCAGGGTTGGGGCAGGGTGGGGGCCAGGGCTGGGGGCAGGAGGTCCCAGTGCCCAGCAGGCATGACTCCCGGCCACAGGCTATTTTTAGCTTCCGCTACATTTAGCTCACTGCACCCTCCCAAATAACCCAGATCCTACATGCTGTGTTTCTTCTCCAGGTCAAAAGATTTCTGCAAGGAAGAGGGTAGATTAAGTTGCTAGTGACAGGCATTTAAGGTTGTACAACCAAGATAATCAACCCATCCCAGTGAGCAAGTCCTCGGGGGGCAAGGACAGGCAGGGGACCCCTCAGCCACCATGCAGTGGCTGTCGTCGTCGTTTCTCCTGGCTTGTCAAAACTTCTGGCCTCTCAACATTTTCCAAAATAACTACCAAAAGGAAATCACACACACACACACACACACACACACGTGCACATGTGCGCACACACACGCCACCAAATACACAGAGTCCTTCTTGGGGAAATCGGCACATTTTTTCACTCAGAGCAAACCCTAAGAATGACACAGGATTTTGTAACCAGCCGTGGGTCACCTGAAACCTGAGCACCACCGGCGGCTTCTTATCTGAGTCGTGTTCAGGGAAACGGCCCTCCTGTCGTCAGTGGCCTTTCGGGCCTGGCGGGGCACGTGGCCCAGGGCTGCCCCTTGCTCTGCCGGCCTCAGCTTCGGGCGGCTGGGATATGGGGAAGGCACAGACTACCAAGGACGAGGCGAAAGTCAGCATTTAACCACCTTGTTGGCCTTCAGTGGGGCCAGAGCTCAAGAAAGAAGGCAGGGACGGGGGCTTTGGTTCAGGAACATTTACCCTGAGCATGAAGCTAAGACGAGAAGCTGCCGAGCTCTCCTGGTGGAGCAGGAAGCAAGGTCAGAGCTGGGGCCGCACAGGCCACCTCTCCACTCACAACAGCCCCGCAACTGCTCGCAGGAAGCAGCCAAAATCACCAAGAACGAACAAGGCTACCGCAAAGTCAGTTCCTAGAAGGAGAGACTCGCAGTCAAGGGCTTTGGCAGGCGAGTTTGGTAAATTCCCGCACCCTTAACAGACCCTACGTTACCTCAGCGACATGCAAGTTGTTCGGAAGAAAGGGAACCAAGTGCTCTCTTGTAAAGAAGTTTTATTTAGGACACAGACTGTTATTTAGGGCTTCTCTAGTGTTGCCTGATCATCTCACAGCAGAAAATCATAGAACTGCTCCCCAAGCACTAGACAGCAGGGGCTCCCATTTTTCTGAGTGCGAACACCAGAATATTTTGAGGAGCCCAACATTAGAATAACTGGACATTTATCATCGACTAAGAAAACAACCAACATGAATTAAATGATTACTTAAGGTGGCCAGTGCTGTATTAAACTCCCTCGGGTGGTGGGACAGGGACTTGGAGAACCTTGCGATAACCGAGTGCTTTCCGGGGGCCACAGCCACGGCTTGGGTGTTCTGGCCACACTGTGAGTGCGAAGGCAACCTAGAGACACGGGAACATGGACAGGCCCAACCCTACCCCACATGGCCGCCTGCTGGAGCCCAAAGCCGGCTGTGGTGGACGCAAAAATGAAAGGAAATGTAAGACATCCCAAGGTAAGCAAAAACGGGGAGTTTGTTGCTAGCAGACCTGCCCTACAAGAAACACTAAAGGGAGTCCTCCAAGTCCTAAGGAAAGAACACCAGAGAGTAACTCAAATCTACATGACAAAAATAAAGAGCGCTGGCAAAGGTACACGTAATAACTTCGTATAGCATACATTATACGAAGTTATACGAACAACAGCCCCGCAACTGCTCGCAGGAAGCAGCCAAAATCACCAAGAACGAACAAGGCTACCGCAAAGTCAGTTCCTAGAAGGAGAGACTCGCAGTCAAGGGCTTTGGCAGGCGAGTCTGGTAAATTCCCGCACCCTTAACGGACCCTACGTTACCTCAGCGACATGCAAGTTGTTCGGAAGAAAGGGAACCAAGTGCTCTCTTGTAAAGAAGTTTTATTTAGGACACAGACTGTTATTTAGGGCTTCTCTAGTGTTGCCTGATCATCTCACAGCAGAAAATCATAGAACTGCTCCCCAAGCACTAGACAGCAGGGGCTCCCATTTTTCTGAGTGCGAACACCAGAATATTTTTTTTTTTGTCTTTTTTCCGTGTCCAGCAACGGATCGCAACCCTCAGTGTTGCCCCCGTACCGGACCGGGGACCGGCGACGGGATCGCAAGCCTCGGCGTTGCTCCCACGCCTCGCTCAGCCAGTGAGCGGGAGCCGGTCTGTACGTGGGATCCGAACCCTTGGATGGGAGCGCCGCCGCGCTTCCCAAGCGGCGCACTATCCAGTGCGCCACCGGGCCGGCCCCAACACCAGAATATTTTGAGGAGCCCAACATTAGAATAACTGGACATTTATCATCGACTAAGAAAACAACCAACATGAATTAAATGATTACTTAAGGTGGCCAGTGCTGTATTAAACATGACAACTGTCAGAGCACTGAGAAGGGAGTGGCACGCCCGTGCCAAGCACATTCCCTCGGGTGGTGGGACAGGGACTTGGAGAACCTTGCGATAACCGAGTGCTTTCCGGGGGCCACAGCCACGGTTTGGGTGTTCTGGCCACACTGTGAGTGCGAAGGTAACCTAGAGACACGGGAACATGGACAGGCCAAACCCTACCCCACATGGCCGCCTGCTGGAGCCCAAAGCCGGCTGTGGTGGACGGTTCCTGCCTTGACTGTCCAACTCCAATCACTCAGTCCTACGAGGCTGCCACCTATGGCACCTCACCTGGCCAAGGGCCCGCTCCCAAACTCCTGCAGGCAGGGGAGACGGGGAGATGGGAGGTGGAAGGTGAGTCCCGGGAGCATCTGAGACCACACGTCCACTTGCCCTGAAGCTGCTGGACCCACGGACACCCTCTTCCCAACGCGTTCAGTTCACGCTGGGTTTGTGTGGCTTGTCCTGGAAAAGTTCCAACGTGGGCATCGGCACCCTCTCAATGCTCTGTCTCCACGGTTGACGCACTCCCTAATAACGGACCGACCTCGCACCTCAGCTGGCCAGTCCAGGTCCTCGTGAGCAGGGCACATGCTGGAGTAGAAGGCAGCTCCCTCCTCTCCCCAGCTCTGTACTGCCTGCTGCCCTAAGGCAGGTGCCATGGAGCTGAGGTCCG
>NW_007726336.1:392708-395909 GCF_000696425.1 Galeopterus variegatus | reverse complement strand
CACTGAATCCATGGAAAGCCAAGTAAGGTTGTAGGGGTCAAGTCTCGGCTCATGACAACCTTCATCTTTGGCCCTACAGACAAAAATGAAGTCGTGCATGAACCACTGAGGTGGTAAAGACCCCAGCCAAGAAATTCTAATATTCCTTCAGGGGAAAATCCTATGAGCAAGAACCTCGGTGGTGAGCGAGATTGGCTAAGAGACTCAATTGGTTACTAGACAGATGGTCTTATCCAGTCCCTTCCTACCATGTGGAGTGGACTGGAGCTCTCAGTGTGCCTTGTCCCCACTTGAAAGGAGGTTTCCTCCCTCACTGGGCACACAGGGTGAGAGGTGGCTTGACTACATTGGGGCCCCTGGACATGACCTGGAGATCCCAACAGAGAGCTGGGCACAGTTGCAGGGCAGCGCTCTGGGTTGGCTCTTACTGAGCAGGATGCCAGCCTTTCTGGCTGGATATGCAGGAAGGACTATGAGGCTGGCTGTGGCTGGATGCAGAGGAAATGCTTTATAGCAAGTAGGGTGCAACTTGGGGAAAGGATGGCTGATTGGGTCAGGGTAGGCCCTTGATGGCTGCTGTGATTTTTCAGGACAGAGCTGTAGCCCTCCTTCCCCTCCTACAATCATGGTACATCGCCTCCCTGGCCACAGGAAGAGCACGTGATCTTAGTGAGGTCCGGCAGAGGGCTCTCCTGGGAGTTTCTGAGTGGACCTGAGTGAGGTAGGCTCCCCTTCCTCCCTGGTTGCAAGGCATGCAGCTGGGAGCTGCTATCGGGTGGAGTCGGTCTATAGGGACAGGCCCAAAGGATGAAGCCACACGCATGATGGGAAATGGAGAGTGTCCCTGCAGCCCCGAGGCCCTGGCTCCACTGCCCGTATGGATGCTGTGTCCCTGTCCCCCCACAGCTGGGGGCTGACAGTCCATGAAGTTTCCTTTCACCTAAGCTACTTGGCTGAGTTTCTGCACCTGGCATTTCAGACTGCACTCAATGGCAAAGATTCAAAAATCTGTAACAAAATGAAGATTTAGCTCAGCTTTTTAGTTATATGGTATGGACTCGATAACAGTCATCACCGTAACTTTCCACTTCATGTGGGGTTATGAGTCATATCTTTGTGGCTCCAAAAATGCTTAATAAAGGCAACTGTATTTCAATATTTAGCTCACAAGATGGGGCATTGGACAATAGATCTGACATGTTCAACAGCAAATTAGAATATATAAAGGTAAAGTTAAAATGAGCGGAAGAGTGTTCGCACACAGACCAGTCTCATATGAAACTCCCACTCCTAAAAAAAATCCCAGATAGGTTTCTCTATTTCACTCGGTGGCTTTTTAACAGTTGTTAATCATGTACACATTAAGAAGCCAAAGCACACTGTTATTTCTGAAGCACATTATTCTGAAGCCCTGTTTGAATCTTCCCTATTTGTGTGATGAGAGTTATGTCACGAAGTTAATCATTCCCAGGACGCTTGCAGTGGGGTAATGAAAAACTTCTTGTGCAAGCGGCCATTAGTCAGTGGTGCGCCGTTGCCCAACGCGTCCCGAAACATGAGTCGCAGGATCCCAGCTCACAGCCGCATAATGCGGGCAGTGTCTGTACCTCCTGCTGACCTTTCCCGAAGCAGAACTGGAACCATGTGGCGCGTGCTTCTTGCCAGCAGTCACTTATTGCCAATAACTAAGTTGGATGATATGGGAGAAACAGAAATTTCAGTTCCTTCGGAGTTCTAAAGACTCTTTGAAGTCCCTGGTTTCTGGCACAGGGTTGGGGCTGGCTTGGATGTATTACTCTTTTTGATTATAAAACTATCCATTAAAACTGAAATCAAATATTCCACTCAAGTGGTTTCTGGCATTTGTGTTACAAACAATAGCGCACAGGGTTGGGGCTGGCTTGGATGTATTACTCTTTTTGATTATAAAACTATCCATTAAAAGTGAAATCAAATATTCCACTCAAGTGGTTTCTGGCATTTGTGTTACAAACAATAGCCATAGCCCCACAGTAAGATTATTTTATACATGAGAAAAGAAAAGCAAAAGGTCAAAATGCTAGGAGCCAAAGGCATACACACAACACATCAAATCTCGATCCGTCATGTTTGATGTTCTTGAGCAAGAAACCATTACTTAATCTTGCCAGTATTCTCCAAAGAGAACACTTGCGAAATACTTGAGACAAATATGCTGTAATTATTACATGAATAAAGAGCTTGTGTGGCATAAACTGCTTTTGCAACATCAACGCAAAACCCACTGGAGCAGCCGAGTAACTCGCTGCGGTAACAATGACCACTGTGTTTGAGAAGCCTGGGGAGGCAACAGTGCCACCAGAGGCACGAAAACGCACGTGCTCTTCAACCCCCAAAAGGTCTCGGTGTACAAGGGTTGTTTGCAATAACACCCGAACCTAAAAATCCTCCCGAAACTTAACCAAGGGCCAATTATTCATTCTAGTAACCGACCAGCATGTACCTGGCTCCCTAACATATATTGGAAATAATAAGTCTTCAAATTTCATCTTATTTTACTTTTTTTTGAAAAAGGATTCTGTCATTAGCAAAATCTTACTGTACTTGAAATTTAAGTTCTGACAAGTGCAGATTAATAAACAGTTTTGTCATCATCATCTAAATGTCCAAAGGTGGAACATGAATTTAACGGCATGGAAGAAAAGTTTTCCTAAAACACAAGACATCTATAAAGGCTGGGATTTCAGTAACTGACTTTTGACTTTCAATACTTGAGTGCTGCATTTATAGATTGATTTGCTTTGGTTCATGGCTATTAGTTTTGCCACTGGTCTGAATGAGCACAAATCCTTAACAGTCTATTCTACCGCACGACGAGGCAGTCGGAGCCTCTGCTGAAGCCGCGTGTGTCTGTTTCTTGGGCCTATCCTGAGAGCACACATTTAAAAGACATTACAATAGTAAATCCTATTCTTTTTTGACTGCAACTAAACTTGACTTTTGGGAAGTAGGGTACAGCAGTCCCCCCTTATCTGCAAGGATGCAATCCAAGACCCGCCATGGATGCCTGAAACCACGGATAGTACCAAACCCAATACTGAACACCGGCAGATAATGTGTCCTTGTTTTTGAGTGTGTGGGTTCTTTGCACTGTACACTATGCTTGGCTTTATCATAGGCCCTACGGCACTGCCACGTAGCACGAGTTAACCTGTCCCTCCA
>NW_007726336.1:386009-391747 GCF_000696425.1 Galeopterus variegatus | reverse complement strand
AAATAAAATAAAATAAAATAAAATAAAAGGGACACTAGAAGGCCGGCCCGTGGCTCACTCGGTAGAGTGCGGTGCTCATAACACCAAGGCCACGGGTTCGGATCCTATATAGGGATGGCCGGTTTGCTCACTAGCTGAGCGTGGTGCTGACAACACCAAGCCAAGGGTTGAGATCCCCTTACCGGTCATCTTTTAAAAAAAAAATAATAATAAAATAAAATAAAATAAAATAAAAGGGACACTAGAAACCATATCAATAAGTGCAAATTATACAACATACTCCTAAACAAAGAATGGGTCAAAGGAGAAATCAAAAAGGAAATTTAAAAATTCCAAACAGAAATGAAAATGAAAATACAACATCCCAGAAACTATGGGATACAGCAAAGGCAGTTCTAAGAGGGAAGTTTATGGCAATAAATGCCCACATCAAAAAAGAAGACTTCAAATAAACAGCCTAACATTATACCTCAGAGAACTAGAAAAACAAGAACAATCCAAACCCCAAATCAGTAGAAGGAAATAACAAAAATCAGAGCAGAAATAAATGAATTAGTGATAAACAATACAAAAGATCAATGAAACAAAGAGGCGGTTTTTCAAAAAGATAAACAAAATCGATAAGCCTTTAGCTGGACTAATGAAAAAAAAGACTGAAATCAGAAATGAAAAAGGAGACATTACAACGGATACACAGAAACACAAAGGATCATGANATGTGTCCTTGTTTTTGAGTGTGTGGGTTCTTTGCACTGTACACTATGCTTGGCTTTATCATAGGCCCTACGGCACTGCCACGTAGCACGAGTTAACCTGTCCCTCCATGTTTTATACCCTGGTGCTTCCTTTGCACCTTAAAGAACGTGGGTTCCATCGGGCATCTCCTGAAGAGCCCAGTTTCATCATAACTGAAGACTTACTTTGGATGGTATCCTTCCTCTTTCTTTTTTTTAATTGAGTTTTTTTGTTTCAACCATGTGCACATCGGTATCCTTTCTCTTAATCAACTTCTTCAACTCTGCCAGAAACGTGGCAGCAGCTTCTTCACCAGCAGACATAGCCTCTCTAGTAATTTTTACATTTTTGGTTCAAACCTATTACTGAACTTGTGTAACCATCCCGTACCTGCAGTAAAGGACCTGGTGTCACGTATTTCAGGGGATCCCTTGCTCAAGTCTTCATATAGGCTCGATACTTTCTGGTGCAACCTGTTGCTTTCAGTTGGAACTCATTTCTGTTCGTGTCTTCCACCCACAAATGTAATGCATTTTCCATCTTAACTAAGCACTAATCACGCACTGTGGCTGTCAACTTTTGCAGTGTAAGGTGTGACAGCAAAACTAGCATGAATTTCTTTTTCCTTGCTTACAGTTTCACAGAAAGAAGACTCATTCTAACCACAGATCTTAGCAACCTCAGTATTCAATCTGTTTTCCTTATTAAGTCAGAACTTTTCATCTTTTCACTTAAAGGAAGCACTTCATGGCTTCGCTTTGGCATATCCACATTGCCAGCATCACCCCTCCTGCTCTTTGGTGTCATTATTAAGTAAGGTAAGGGTTACTCCCTTTACTTTACTAAGGGTTACTTTATTAGGTAAAATAAGGGTTACTTAACACAAGCACTGTGATACCACGACAATCTAGCTGATAACCAAGAAACATAGGTAACATATAGAGATAGCATGGATACGCTTGACAAAGGGATGATTCATGTCCTGGGTGGGGTGAAGCTGGACAGTGTGAAATTTCATCACACTACTTAGAGTGGCACACAATTTAAAACTTACGAATTGTTTCTTTCTGGAATTTTTCATTTAATATTTTTGTATGATGGTTGATCACAGGTAACTGAATCTGCAGAAAGCAAAGCTGTGGATAAGGGGGTACTACTGTATATTAAATATTTTTGACTATAATAATTCATTAAATGTCAGTTTTCATGTACCAGAACTCAGAAAGATACTCTGCACACCTTATTTATCAATAACAACTTGTGACCACACACAACAAAGAATAAAGAATTGTTCCAGGAAAGTCAATAAACAAAGAAATAGTAACAACAACAAACACAAACCATGAACATTTTTCTCTTTATATTAATAAAGAGAAACTGTTTTTTAAAAAAGAACCAGGGCTGAGGATACATGATTGTATTAGAATCACCTGAGGAGGGGAAAGTGATGTCAGTGGGAACAGTGCAGAGAGAACCCCCCAAAATCTGCTCCTCCAGACAAGCAGTGAAAAAAAATTATCAAAAAGAATTGCCAAAACTTTTTCAGAACCCCCTGGGAAATAGCTAAAGCCTTGCAACGATCTGATATTTATTCAAGAGAAATTGCTGTTATCCAAGGAAAAAAAGCATGCGTTGTGACATTTTAACTTGCCCTCTTCCACCCCTCTTCCCAGCACCGCATACACCGTGAAAACCAACAGCCTTACAATCACTGCAGCCACAAAAACCAAAAACCATCAGAGGAGGAAGCCTGTGTTTGTAGTTTTTCTAAAGCTTTTCTACAAAAGTTCATTATCTGACCTGTCTGGCAGTTCCTTGGAAATTCGATAGTGGGGAAAACCCCTACTCACAGGGCTTCTCTTTATTTGACGTGACACTAGGAACAGCTTTTACCCATAGTGTGTTTGCAGGAAACAACCAGTGACAATTACTCAGCATTCAACCTGCCTGAGAAGTGATAATAGTTGGGGCAAAATAAGAAGCTGACTGAAGAACTTAGAAGGAGAAATCGGGAAATGAGATGTCCACAAGGGACTCTGAAAATCCCTGACATATTCCTAGGAATCTAGCAGACCATGTGCATGTGCAGAGCTACATGTAGGCTCAGGAAAGACCTGAGGAGGCCTAGCTCTCATCTCTGGCTGACCTTGAGGCTCTGCACAGGAGGAAATAAAGGCTAAAGCAGAGCTGTTAATTGCCTACCAAAGCATTGAAAGCATGCCCCAACATGAACACAGAGTCTCTCAGCAAGAAGTGGCGACTTACTGCTTCAAGGTGTTTGAGGAACTCTCAGCCAGCTGACCACTAAGCTAACCAAGCAGAGACTTCAGTGACCACACACAACAAAGAATAAAGAATTGTTCCAGGAAAGTCAATAAACAAAGAAATAGTAACAACAACAAACACAAACCATGAACATTTTTCTCTTTATATTAATAAAGAGAAACTGTTTTTTAAAAAAGAACCAGGGCTGACCAGTTAGCTCAGTTGGTTAGAGTGCGATGTTGTAACACCAAAGTCAAGAGTTTGGATCCCTGTACTGGCCAGTTGCCCCGACCCCCCCACCCCCATCCACCAAAAAGTATTATATATAAAAAGAAAAGCACCAAAGAACAATTTTAAAATTGAAAATACAATAACTGTAATAAAAATTCACTAGATTGTCTCAGAAGCAGATTTGAGGAAAGAATCAGTAAACTCAAAGACTTATAACTAAAAATTTACAAATCTGAAGAGTAGAGAGAAAAAAAGATCAAAGAAAAATGAACAGCCTCAGAGACCTGTGGGACGCCACCAAGTACACTAACATACGCATAATGGGGGTTACGGAGGGAGAGGAGGGAGAGAAAGGGGCAGAGAGAAAAAACAAAAAGATAACGGGTAAAAAGTTCCAAAATTTGACAAAAGACAAACCCCCATCCACCAAAAAGTATTATATATAAAAAGAAAAGCACCAAAGAACAATTTTTAAATTGAAAATACAATAACTGTAATAAAAATTCACTAGATTGTCTCAGAAGCAGATTTGAGGAAAGAATCAGTAAACTCAAAGACTTATAACTAAAAATTTACAAATCTGAAGAGTAGAGAGAAAAAAAGATCAAAGAAAAATGAACAGCCTCAGAGACCTGTGGGACGCCACCAAGTACACTAACATACGCATAATGGGGGTTACGGAGGGAGAGGAGGGAGAGAACGGGGCAGAGAGAAAAAACAAAAAGATAACGGGTAAAAAGTTCCAAAATTTGACAAAAGACAAGAATGTACACATCCAAGAAGATAACAAAACAGGATCAACTCCGAGATTCTAACTGAGACACACTGTAGTCAAACTGCCGAAAGACAAGAAAAAAGGGAGGACTGTGAAAGCCACGAGAGAAGCAGAGAAGCGTCAGCCCTTGGGAGGGATGAACAAGGAATGAACTATTAAGTAAGATGAACAAGCCGAGTTTTCAACAGAGACCATGTAGACCAAAAGGCAGTGGCACGACATACTCGAAGTGCTAAAGAAAAAAGACTGTCAACCAAGAACCTGTGTCTAGCAAAATTATCCTCAAAAATGAAAGGAAATGTAAGACATCCCAAGGTAAGCAAAAACGGGGAGTTTGTTGCTAGCAGACCTGCCCTACAAGAAACACTAAAGGGAGTCCTCCAAGTCCTAAGGAAAGAACACCAGAGAGTAACTCAAATCTACATGACAAAAATAAAGAGCGCTGGCAAAGGTACACATGTCAAAGATAGTTATTTCATTTGTAACTTCCTTTTTCTCCAATCAGAATTAAAAGACAATTTTACAAAGCAATAATTATGAAGCTGTTCTAATGGACTTACGATGCACAGAGATTTAATTTGTGTGATAGTAATAGCACAGAGAAAGGAGGAAGGTATGAAGCTATGTAGGAGCAAAGATTTTGTATACTGTTGAAATTAATTCAATGCTGTCTTTGTATACTGTTGGTATTAATCCAAGATAGATTTCGTAAGTTAAGATCGCAATTGTAGTTCCCAGAAAAACCATTAAGAAAACAATTCAAAAATATATGGCAGAAGAAATGACAAGGGAATTAAAACAGTACACTAGAAAATACCTATTAAACACAAAAAAAGACAGAAATGGAGGAAGAGAGGACAAAAAAAGACATAAGATATAGAAAACAAATAACAAAATGGGAGGAGATATAAATCCTACTTTATCAATAATTTCATAAAATGCAAATGGTTACACACTCTAATCAAAAGGAAGAATGATTTTTTAAAAAATGACCAAATATGCTGTCTACAGGAGATACACTTCAAAGATTGAAAGACACAAATAAGTTGAAAGGAAAAATATGCTATGCAAAAACTAATCAAAAGAGAGTGGAAATATCTACACTAAAATTAGGCAAAATAGACTCTAAGATAAAACGGTTAGTAGATACAAAAGCATAATCCATCAAGAAGACATAACAATTATAACATCTAACAGCAAAGGCCCAAAATACATGAAGAAAAAAACTCATAGAATAAAAAAGTGAAATAGAGGGGACATCATCAAGTTGGTGGAATACATGGTCCCTAGCGTCACTCTCTCCAACAATCAACAAATTTACAACTATTAAAAAGCAAAGACTGACATCCTGGAAAAACTGGAGCTTAGGGGAAGAGGAGGAGGGACCTGTGGAGTTTGTGAAGGTGGGAGAAGCTGCAGTGAGAGGAAAAAGAAATTACTCCAACTGTTTAAGGTCCTGGGCACTTCAGGGCTGGCCCTGTGAGAGTCAGGAAGAAGCCATAGGACACAGAGCAGGAGCCAGCAGTAGCTACAGCTGAGGGCTGGCCCCGTGGCTCACTCGGGAGAGTGTGGTGCTGGTAGCGCCAAGGCCGTGGGTTCGGATCCTATATAGGGATGGCCAGTATGCTCACTGGCTGAGCGTGGTGCAGACAACACCAAGCTGAGGGTTGCGGTCCCCTTACCAGTCAAAAAAAAAAAAAAAAAAAATATATATATATATATATATATTTTT
>NW_007726336.1:382264-385865 GCF_000696425.1 Galeopterus variegatus | reverse complement strand
GCGTGGTGCAGACAACACCAAGCTGAGGGTTGCGGTCCCCTTACCAGTAAAAAAAAAAAAAAAAAAAAGCTGCAGCTGAGTCCTTTGCATGAAGTTGCTTGGAGTCTCCAGAAGAGTAGAGGGCCTTGTAGCACACCATACCAACCCCAGGCCAGTGAGACCACTGACAGGGTTCCCATGGACCCACACAGGAATGAAGGGCCACAGCCAACCGAAAATGGGGGCCATCCAGAGGCTGAGTCACCACAAGGGACCTGTGTATGTCCCACCCCATCAAAAGCATTTTAAGTGTGAGAGGGAGGCTGGCCCACCAGGATAATGTTGGCATGCAGAATGGGAAGTTGATCTGCCTTCTGATTGGCATAGGCTCACTCAGTGGAGACAGGTCAGGGCAATAGAACTGTAGGGGGCATAGTTTGCTGGAGAGATTCAGTCCCAGGCCAGAATTTCCACAGAGCCCAAGTGTGTCTAACCTCACAAGAGCCAAGAAAATCACCTGGAAGTGATTAAAAGGCCCAAAATCAAAATCCAGTCCATGCAAAAAGCCTTCCCCAGAGAATCAGCAGCAAAGCAGCACTTTAGCACAACCAAAGAGCTCAAGTGCTGGTCCCCACAGGATGTTCCACCAATTTTGGAATTAACCATGACCAGAGACCAGAGACAAAACTCTGATATTAACCAGTAAATGTGTACCACCACCAAAGAGCACCTATAAAACCTAGAAGAGGTAGCAGTCTCCTCAACTGCCCAGGCATCAACATAAAGACACAAGATCAAGAAATAACAGAGAAATATAACACTAACAAAGACAACAAATTAAGCAATGAACCCAGAGGAACAATGGATTTATGAAATGTCTGACAGAGAATTCAGAACAACCCTCTTAAGGATGGTGAGGGAATCACAAGAAAATACAGATAGAAAGTTAAATGATATCTGGAAAACAATCCAGAAGCAGAGGAGAAACTTGACAAAGGAGCCGAATCAATCCAAAACAAAGCCTAACAGAAATTCTAGAAATTGAGAATACATTGTCAGCACTGAAAAACTTGACAGGAAGCTCCAGCAACAGACTTAATGAAACAGAGGAGATAATTAGTGAGCTCAAAAACAGAACATACAGAATTATCAAATCAGAGAAGCAAAAACGGAAAAGAATAAGACAAAAATGAAACAGAAACACAGCAAATATGGCACTCCCTCAAGCAAAATAACCTCCACATAATAGGCATACTCAAAGGAGAGGAAAAAGGAAGAGATGCAGAAAGCACACTCAAAAACCAGTGTCTGAAAACTTCCCGAGTGTGTAGAAAGATGACAGAACCCAGGTACAGGAAGCTCAGAGGTCGCCAATCAAATTCAACCCAAGGAGGAGCACCCAAGGCACAGATGATTGAAAACCAAAGACAAAGAAAGAGTACTGAGAGCAGCAAGAGAAAAGAAACACGCAACATGCAATGGAGCTCCAGTATGTCTCTCAGCAGACTTCTCAGTAGACACCCTACAGGCCAGAAGAGCATGGGCTGATATGTCCAGGGTGCTGAAGGAAAAAGACTGCCAGCCAAGAATTCGCTATCCAGCAAAACTAACCTTCAAATATGAAGGAGAAATAAAGTCTTTCCCAGACAAACAAAAGCTAAGGGCATTCCTCAACACTAGACCTGCATCACAGGAAACGCTAAAGGGAGTTCTTCAGTCTGAAAGATGATGCTAATGAGCAGCAAGAAAACATGTGAAGGTACATAAATCATTAGTAAAGTAAGTTCATAGACAACCTCTGAATACTCCAATGTCATAATATGTCTTAATAAGAAGACTAAAGGACAAACCTAACAAGACGCTAACATATATAACAATATAAGACATGGACAATATAAAAAGACGTAACTTGAAATAACAAATTGTCAAAGTGAGGAGGGAATGAGGCCAAAGCACAGAGCTGGCTTTGGCTTTTTCTTTTCTCTTAGATATAAAAGTTAAGTTGTTATAAGTCTAAAATAATCTGTTATAACTATAACATGTTTTTTTGCAAGCCTCATGGTAACCATAACATAAAAATTTATGAGACACAGTAAAAATAAATAGCAAGATATCAAAATACACTAGAGAAAACCACTCAATCACAAAGGAAGACAGTAAGATTGGAAAAAAGGGGAAAAAAAGATCAACAAAACAACCAGAAAAAAGGGAAAAAATGGCATTAACAACTCCCTATATATAAATAACAATTCTAAATGTAAATGGATTAAATATCCCAATTAAAATAGAGTGGCTCAAGGGACTACAGAACAAGAACCAACAATATGCTACCTACAAGAAACTCACTTCACCTATAAAAACACACACCATCAGAAAGTGAAAAGATGGAAAAAGATATTTCATGCAAATGGTGACCAAAAAAGAGTAGGAGTAGTTATACTTATATCAGACAAAACAGACTGAGCCAAGGAAAGTAAAAAGAGATAAGGAAGGTCATAAGGAAGATAAGGAGGATATAACAATTCTAAATACATACATGCCCAACTTTGGAGCAGCCAGTTATATAAAGCAATTACTGTCAGACCTAAAGGGAGAAATAGATTTCAACACAATATAGTTGGTGTCTTTAATGCCTCACTTTCAGCAAAGAACTGATCATCCAGACAGAAAATTAATCAGAAAACATCAGAATTAGTCTCTACTCCAGGCCAATTGGACCTAAAGGACACATACAGAACATTTCATCCAACAGCTGCAGAATACCCATTCTTCTCAGCAGCAAATGGAATATTCCCTAGGACAGACCATATGGTAGGTCACAAAACAAGTCTGAACAGATTTTTTAAAAAGTGAAACCATACCAACTACCTTGACTGACTACAATGGAATAAAACTAGAAATCAACAACAAAAGGCACACTAGAAACCATATTAATATATGGAAGTCAAACAACATGCATTGTATTGAATATGAATGGTTGAAAGAAGAAATTAAAAAGGAAATTAAAAAATTCCTGGGGACAAATGAAAATAAAAACGCAACATACCAGAACCTATGGGATACAGCGAAAGCAGTTCTAAGAGGGAAATTTATAGCAATAATTGCCTACATCAAAAAAGAAGACTTCAAATAAACAGCCTAACATTATACCTCAGAGAACTAGAAAAACAAGAACAATCCAAACCCCAAATCAGTAGAAGGAAATAACAAAAATCAGAGCAGAAATAAATGAATTAGTGATAAACAATACAAAAGATCAATGAAACAAAGAGGCGGTTTTTCAAAAAGATAAACAAAATCAATAAGCCTTTAGCTGGACTAATGAAAAAAAAGACTCAAATGAAATCAGAAATGAAAAAGGAGACATTACAACGGATACACAGAAACACAAAGGATCATGAGAGTACTATGAACAACTATTATGTGAATGAACTGAAAAACATTAAAAGTATAATTAGCACCAATCCTATACAAACTCTTCTAAATATAGAGAAGGGAACATTTCCTAAATCATTTTATGAGGCCAGTATTACCCTGATACCCAAACCAGTTAGACATCAAAAGAAAACTACAGACTAATATCCCTTATGAACACAGACCATGAAATCTGGAACGAATGCTA
>NW_007726336.1:369857-381264 GCF_000696425.1 Galeopterus variegatus | reverse complement strand
AATAAGCCTTTAGCTGGACTAATGAAAAAAAAGACTCAAATGAAATCAGAAATGAAAAAGGAGACATTACAACGGATACACAGAAACACAAAGGATCATGAGAGTACTATGAACAACTATTATGTGAATGAACTGAAAAACATTAAAAGTATAATTAGCACCAATCCTATACAAACTCTTCTAAATATAGAGAAGGGAACATTTCCTAAATCATTTTATGAGGCCAGTATTACCCTGATACCCAAACCAGTTAGACATCAAAAGAAAACTACAGACTAATATCCCTTATGAACACAGACCATGAAATCTGGAACGAATGCTAGCAAGCAACATCCATCAACATTAAAAAAAGGAGTATACACCCTGACCTAGTAATCTGGATGCAAGGATGGTTCAACATATGCAAATCAATAAATGCAATACATCACATCAACAGAATGAAGGGGGAAAAAAACATACAGTCATTTCCACAGAGGATCTTTGTGTCTGTGTTCCTAGTAGAATTCACCAATGAACCATCTGGACCTAGGCTTTTTTGTTGGAAATGTTTTGATTGCTAAATCAGTCTCTTTACTTATTATAGTTTTACACTGATTTTCTGTTTCTTCTTCAGTTTCAATAGTTTGTGTCTTTTTAGGAATCTGTCATCTCATCTGGGTTATCTAATTTGTTCATATATAATTGTTCAGAGTGTTCCTTTATAATCCTTTTTATTTCTGTAAGGAACTTTATAATCTCCTTTTATAAATATTTCTTTATAATCTCCCTTTATTTCTTGCTCCTTTTTTTCAGTTGTTGTGGCTCCTCACTCCTATGTGGGTCCATAAGAACCCTATTAGTGTTCTTGCTGGCCTGGGGGCAACCAAGGTCCTCTTTTCCCCTGCCGCTTCCAAGCACCTTCATCTGAAGGGTACAGCTGTGGCTTCTGCTGGCTCCTGCTCTGCACGCTCAGCAGCTCCAGCCTGGGAATGGCTGCGATTCGAAATGGAGCGTTTTTTTTCTTTCTCTCATTGTGGCTTCTGCCTTCATACACCCCGTAGATCTCTTCTCCTCTTCCCGAGCCCTGGTGGCCCCAGCTTGGCTGTCATTGCTTTTTAATAGTTGTGAATTAGTTGATGTGTGGGAGAGAATGACGCTGGGGACCATCTATTCCACCATCTTGACCGGAAGCCTCTCTTTTCCTTTTAATGTAGGCAGTCACAACTATATACTTCCCTCTAAGGACTGCTTTAGTAGTACCCCATAAATTTGGTATGGTGTTTGTAGAAAAGAACTACTATCTTTGGGAAGGACTGATTGTATGGTTGGCCTCGGCTGACATCTAGGAACTTAGATTTTGGGAGGTTCCCACCATTCCCAGTACTAATAGGAGTTATGCATAAACTGTTTGCACAAACAATATGGTTTATGCTAAATACATAATTTCCTTTTAGAAATATGGAATTTGGGTATTTGCCAGGTGGAGTATGCCTATGTGGCTAGTCCCCAGCAAAAACTCAGTAGGTTTGTTGTATATGGACTTCACTGTGTTGAGATACATTCCTTCTGTATCTCATTTGATGAGTATTTTTATCCTGAAGATTTAAAAGGATACCAAGCAAAAGCAACAAAGGGAAAAATGCAGGGGCAAAGACTGGGGGAGACCAGTTGCAAGCTCCCAAGAGTCCTCTCTCAGCTGACACACAGGATGCATTTAACTCCCCCTGCAATGACTCATAACACCACATATGAAGTGTTGCCAACATCTTGTTAGAGACAGAGAGCCCAGTGGCCATATGGAAATTCAAGGGAATCAGAATAGTCAAAACAATCTTGAAAAAGTTGGAAGAGTCAAACTTTCTAATTTCAAAGACAGTGTGGTAGTGGCATAAGGACAAACATACAGATCAATGGAGCAGAAGTGAGAGTTTAGACCCAAACTCCTACATTTACTGTTAATTGACTTTTGACAAGGGTACAAAGACAATTCAATGGAGGAAAAATAGTCTTTTCATAAATGATGCTGGGACAACTGGATATCAAAATGCAAAAGAATGAAGCTGGACCCCCTGCCTCACACCATATACAAAAACTAACCTAAAACTGATCAAAAACTTAACTGTAAAAGATGAAACTATAAAACTCTTAGACAAAAACACAAATCTTCATAATTTTGGATTAGGCAGTGGTTTTTAAGATATGACACCAAAAATACAAGCAACAAAGGAAACAATTGATGAACTGGACTTCACCAAAATTTAAAACTTTTATACTTCAAAGGACACCATCAAGACCATGAAAAGGTAACCTACAAAATGGGAGAAAAGATTTGCAAATCACTTATCTGATAAGGGACTTGTATCCAGGATATTTAAATAATACTTATAATTCAATAATAAAATGACAAAAGTCCAATTAAAAATAGGCAAAGGGTTTGAATAGACATTTCTCCAAAGAGGATACACAAATGGCCAATGAACATACAAATACCTGTTCAACACTATTAGTCACTCGGAAACTACAGATTAAAATCACAATAAGATATCACTTCACACCCACGAGGATGGCTATAATCAAAAAGATCAATAACAAGTGCTGGTGAAGAGGTGGAGAAACTGGAACCTCACGCATTGCTGGTGAGGTTAAAAAATGGTGCAGCTGGATGGGCCGGCCCGGTGGCGCACTGCTACAGTGCACCGCTTGGGAAGCGCGGTGGTGCTCCCGCCGAGGGTTCGGATCCCACATACAGACCGGCTGCTCACTGGCTGAGCGAGGTGCGGGAGCAACACCAAGGGTTGCGATCCCGTTGCTGGTCCCGGTCCGGTATGGGCGCGACACTGAGGGTTGCGATCCGTTGCCGGTCACGAAAAAAAAAGACAAAAAGGAAAAAAAAAATGGTGCAGCTGGTTAGTTTTGTAGTTCCTCAAAAAGTTAAACATAATGCTGTCGTAAGACTAGTGATTCCATCTGTAGGTACACATAAGAGAAATGAAATCATATATCCACAGAAATACATGTGCACACATGCTCATAGCAGCATTATTTATAACAGACAAAAAGTGGAAGGAACCCAAATGTTCAGTTGATGAGTGGATAAATAAAATGTGGTATGTCCATACAATGGATTGCTTTTAGCCACGAAAAGGAAAGAAGTACTGATACGTGCTATATCACAGATAAACCTTGAAAATATTGTGCTAAGTTAAAAAAGCCAGACATAAAAGGCTACATATTTCATATTATTCCATTTATATGAAATGTGTAGAATTGGCAAAACCATAGTGACAGAAAGTTACATTAGTGGTTGCCGGGACAATTGGGAGTGACTGTTAAGAGTACAGGGCTTGTTTTGGGGGCAATGAAAATATTCTGGCATTAGACAGCACTCAACATTGTACAACTAAATGAAAATACTAAAAAACCCACTGAGTTGCACAATTTAAAGAGTGACTTTTATGGTATGTGAATTATAGCTGGAAAAAAAATTAACACATTGGCTTTTTCATCAACACTGATTCTAGAGTTCTAAACCCAGAATCCTGATCAGAAGTTATAGAATGGGGCCCAAGAATGCATACTAATGATACCCTTCACCAGGTGCTACAGCTTTGGGAATCCACATCCTCAGGTCTGATGAACAAAGATGAGGACTCTTCTGCAGATGTGGCCTCCACTCCGCATCTGCTGCAGGCCATGGAGCAAGAGAGGGAGGGCTGCACCAGGGCTGAGGGCTGGCTCTTTTTTCTGGTGCTATAACCCCTACACTACTCAGCATGTTTGCTTTCCAAAACTAGCTTATCCCTGGGGGAAACTGGATACAATTTAAAATGCTGGGTCTGTCCGGTTTTTTAGGAAGTTCAACATATATCTTTAGATCTACATATGCAAACATTTTTTAATACACATGAAGCATATATGGGCATATCTAAACTGCAAGTTGTGGTAACTCAAACAAGCACAGAGAGCTGGAGTTTTGAGGTTACCAACCCATTCTAAGCCTGGATTAATGGCAGGTACCAAGAGACTACACACCATAAGTGAACTTGGGAGACCAGCACAGTGGATAGGCCAAGATAAACACCCTCTGTCAGTCTTTCCAGAAGAACGGTTTAACATTCACATCAGACCATACATCCCCACAAAGATCAGAGGAAACAAAAGTAACTTTTCATTGTTATGTGCTTGTATGTTAAGCATGTATCCAATAGAGCCACTGATCGGTGTAAGAATAAATATTCCGGGCCGGCCCGGTGGCGCACTGCTGTAGTGCGCCGCTTGAGAAGTGCGGCGGCGCTCCCGCCGAGGGTTTGGATCCCACATACAGATGGGTTCCCCGCTCACTGGCTGAGCGAGGCGTGGGTGCAGCACCGAGGGTTGCGATCCCATTGCCGGTCCCGGTCCGGTGCGGGGGCGACACTGAGGGTTGCGATCCATTGCTGGACACGGAAAAAGACAAAAAAAAAAAAAAAGAATAAATATTCCAATCACCTCCAATAAATAGAATTTTTTTCCACCAAGTCAGACGTGGGCTGTCATTCCCTATCTCTTATGGCATGTCACACATTTATTTGAAATTATGGCCACTCTCAAGCAAGTTATAGGCTTCATAAAAAGTGTGTTTCAGGAGACTGGGCTTCCAGTCAATATGGCGGAATAGACGGTCCCCAGCATCGCTCTCTCCCACAAATCAACCAATTTACAACTATAAAAAAGCAATGACAGCCAAGCTGGGGCCACTAGAGCTCAGGGTAAGAGGAGGAGAGACCCATGGAGTGCTTGAAGGTGGGAGAAGCCATGAGGAGAGAAAGAAAAAACCCCTCTGTTTCAAAACCCATCCATTTCCAGGCTGGAGCTGCTGAGTGCATGAAGCACGTGCTGGCAAAAAGCTGCAGCTGTGCCTTTTGGATGAAGTTGCTTGGAGGCAGCATGGGAGAAGGGGGCCTTGGTTGCCCCCAGGGCAGCAATACCACTAATAGGGTTCCCATGGACCTACACAGGACTGAGGAACCACAACAACTGAAAAAAAGGAGCCACTCAGAGGCTGGTCTATAATATCCAGAAGGACCAGAAGTCCCCTAGGCTACCAAAACAGAAAGGGTGGAGGGGTGGGGGCCTCAGCCATGCCCCCCGACACCTGCAACCACCCCAGTGACGACCACTGAGCTGCTGCAGGAAGTGTCCCAGGCTCTCCTGAGCTGGGGTGGTGGGGGGCCAAGGGCCTCAGTCATACCCCCCCAACACAAGCAACCAGCCCAGAGACGACCACCGAGCTGCCACAGGAAGCACCCCAGGGAGGTGGGGAGATAAGGATGAGCTGGGGAGGTTGGGGGATCAGGGCCTCAGCCAAGCAGCCCCCCCCACATCCACAGACAGCCCAGCAACAACCACCGAGTTGCTGCAGGAAGCACCCCAGGCTCTCCCGAGCCAGGGTGGTGGAGGGCCTTGGGCCTCGGTCACACCCCTCCAACATGAGCCACCAGCCCAGCGATGACCACCAAGTCACCCCAGGAGGTGTCCTGGGCTGTCCTGAGCCAGGTTGGTGGGGGGCTGAGGACCTCGGTCGTGCCCCCTCAACACAAGCAAGCAGCCCAGCAATGACCACTAAGCTGCAGCAAGGAGGGCCCCAGGTTCCCAAGCTGGGGAGGAGGGAGGCAATGACCAAGTCACTGCTGGAAGCCCCCCAGTCTCCCCTGTGGGAATGAGGGGGGTACCAGAGGCCTCAATCCCACCCCTCCTCCTGTCTCCTTCTTCCTTCCTCCATCACATTTCCTTCTCCTTTCCCCTCTCTCCCAACTGCTCTGCAACATCATAGAATGTAAAAAAATAATATTAATTTTTTTTTTAAAGTGTGTTTCAGAAAAGTTAATAGACAACTCACAAGAAAGGTTACTCAGTGCAGGAGAGGCTCTTAGGAGTTTGAACTTCTCTCTCTCACCAAACAGTCCTTCACTTTCTGTAAACTACACAAAGGATTCATTCAACACAGTTCAGAGGCTGAAAGTGAAAGTGACTCAGACTATTTTTGAAAAGGTCAAGAAAGTGCGCTTGCCAATTTTCAAATTTCTCTGAAATCTTTTCCTGTGAATATCACCACTGAAAGCCTGCAGTCCCTGGAGCTGTGACTGATGACATAGTGATTTCCCTTTTTCTCTTAGAAGGTCCAGCACACGCCGTGTGAACAGGCTCACAAGACCACGTTCAGAGAATATTTTACACACCAGTCTTTTTAAATGCTTCAGGGGACCAAAGCATTTAAAGGCACCTTGGCAGCAAGATATCACTGTTGGCAACGAGACGTCAGAGATGGACTGAAGCCTGGGCAGGAGGCCCACCCTATTCTCAGCCCGGCCACGGCTCACCCTCCAGTGTCCGCTCTGCCAGGGTGAGGCAGAAGGTGGCCACGTGAAACCCAGAATGGTGGTGAGAAAATGGACTGCTTTTCTCAGGGCAATCTGCCCACCCTGACCCCAAAATTGGTATAAACACAGCATTCAGGCATGATGATAATTTTTCTCAAAATATTTAAGGAACTAAAATTCCTTAAACTGTGGTTTGTCCCAAGGGCCACAGTAGTTAACCAGATAGATCTTAGGCAGATACCTAATTTCTTTGTCTCTAGGACCCAACCCACCTTTTACCTCTACTATCAGTTGACCTAACGAAGAAACAGGGCAAATACATAGGGCAAGGATTTATTGAGCCAACGTGACGACTGCAACCTGGGAGACATACAGATCAGGTCACCCTGAAAATATACTACGAAGAGGGCTAGCAGAGCTTAGCATTTTATAATTACAAGAAGTGGGGACAGTCAAAGGAAAGAGAGAGAGGACAGCCCTGCCTAATCACTTAGGCTTGCTACTGGCTATACTACATACAGATTTAGGATTGCTTCTAGGTTACATCCTACATGCAGGGATCTAGGGGAAGCATTCTAGGTGATCTTATGGCTTTCTGGCACCGTTACGTCTGCTTCTAAGTAAAATAGTCTTATGGTAAAGTTTTCCAGGACAGGTGGACGTGATTACTGACTTAACCCAGATCTCCCATGACGCTATAAATTAGTTGATCTGGTCAGAACAGATTCTTTTGATTATTGTTTACCCGCTTTGTATAAAAAACCTTCCATCTGAAAGCACTGAGGATCCACTCAGGTAGCCATTTCAGTCCCTCACTGCTGGGAAGGCTCATTTCCAGAAGGTCACGTCCCACGTGGGATGGGAAGAAGCTGGGCTCTGGCCTCTAGGTCTAAGCTGGAATTTTAAGCAATGTGGGAGTTGGGATGGGACAGTAGTCAGACCCTTTCATTCTTGGCAAACCTGAAAAACTTGACAGCAGCCCTTGTTGCATATCTGATAGGACACGTTGCAGTGGCCTAGGCCTGGGAAAACAAGTATTAAAACAAGAGTCCAACTTTGCAAGTAATCTGGCACATGGCCTGGTCAGCATGTGAACTAAGACATGAGACCCACGGTCTGACAAGAGCCTAAGACTAGAATTCCCCAGAGTGAAGGTCCAAAGGTTTCAGCAACGCTGATCATGGAGTTGCCATCTGGTCATGTCTGGAGTCTTGCGTAAAGCTGCCCCCCCCTCCCCCGATGCCACTGTCCTTTCATCCCGGTTGGAATAGTGAGGTTTCTGGCCTTGCGTTAGCTCCAGCTGAAGATCTGCAGTAATGGAGGACGACCACTCAGGAGGATTCTGTCTCTTTAAAATGAGAAACATGAATCCATGAGTCAAGGTCTTTAAGCTTAGCCGCATAGGGACTGGTTAACAACACCTGACATGGTCCCTTCCAACGTGGCTGCAGGGAGTTTATTTGATGACATTTTTCATAAACAAAATCCCATATCTCTGTCTTCTGGGATCTTGCTGTGGAAGGAGTCCTTCGCTAATTTAGAATTTTTAGTGAGGAGCTTTATAAGGCCCTGGCAGTAATGAAGAGTATCACCTTTCAGAAGGGCTGATTTGTGAAGTCACTTATCTAGGCGCACAGATCTACCCGCTGCTATTCCAACGGTGAAAAGCTGGTGCATTTGAAGTGGGGTAGCACACAAGTTAAGTGATACCAAAGAAAGAGCTCTGGCCATGTACTGTAAATGCATCATGTCTCCTATGGAACCCAAAGGGGACTCCGCTGGGAGGGATATTTATGAAAATTCAGGATTCAGTTTTGATAAAAACTCAGAAAACAATGGACAGGGCTAGAGTTTAATAACAGGTGTACTACAGGCTTTTTTTCTAAAACATAACATCTCTCTAGGGTCCCATCTTTTCTGCTGTGACACATTATATCACATATACAGCTATTCTTTAATACACTATGAGAAAATAATTTTTGTTATTTTCATAAACCCCAATAAATACTGACATACGTATTAGTTAATATTTAACTAGGTTAGTAGACAAATGATGGCATATTACTATTTTTAAATGTCTGCCTGCCAGGATCTTTGGACCTCAAATAAGAGCAAACATGCGGCACGCCACCAGAAGTGGAGGTTAAGGTCAAATGAGAAAAAGGGCCAACAGCAGCCAGCGACAAGCCCCTGTGAAAGTGGCATTTTCCGTAAGCGCTGCATCCATGAATTAACACTCCACCACTGTGGCCAGTCTGCAAAGTACTCCACTGAGTGCCACCGGAAAATTAACTTGTGACGAGCCAAAGTTTTTTAAAAGAAACCTAATTGATGGGAAGAGCAGATCCATTGTTACTGAAAATAAACACAAACGTGAAAGGACCCTTTAAATCATAGATGATTTCTCTTATTCCAGCAATTATTTAGAGCTCTTCTCCTGCCTCAGAACTTCAGTGACTTAGAGACCTCTTTCTTTCATAGGTAAGTTATAAATTAGCCAGGACTAACTTACTTCAGAAGCAGTAGGTCTCATGCTGAGATACACCAAAATGTTTTTCCTCTTTAGTTCGCTTTCATCCTTTGACTTACAGCTGTGCTTGACCAATGGTCCTCCCTGAGAGTCTTCTTGAACCTACTCTGAACACAGGGATATATCCACTGCATTTCCAGCTAGATGCACAAACGCTCCAGGAACCGCAGGAGGAAAGACAAAAGGAGCTGCTCGCAGCCCAGCCTGCCCAGGCACCCTCTGCAAGCGCACGGCCCCGCCCCGCCCCGCCCCTCCGCAAGCTCCAGCTGCTTGAGCTGGGGAACAGCGGGACCAACGCATCAGCAAGGCTGCTCTGCTGAAAAGAAAATCCAGGTAAAGGCAGACATTTACACAGAGAATTGGACACTTTTTTTCTTACTGTAATATTTGAAGTCACTACAGGACTTCGCTTTCATATACATTCCACTGACAATTAATACTTATTAGGAAATTAAATGGTGCTCAATCAGCAACAGAAGACTAGACTATCAGTCCAAGTCAGGGCAAGTCCTTCAGCACAGGCTTAATAACTTTTTTCCAATTAACATAATTATTGCCTGCTCAGTTAAAACAGAAGCGGTATTTTAGCAAAGACACGACAAAGCAGTCCTGAAACCTTTAAAAGACTATGAAAACAAGCCCCAGCACTTCATTTGCAAATTATGATGCATGAAATAAACAGCTCAGCAAGTTTTATCAGTAAACAAGAGTGCATGACATCAGATAAAACCACCAGAGAGCCAAGTATGAATTTTAACAACTCCCTTTTATATTCCAGCTATCACCTGAGTAATCATAAACTGCACAGTCTCAGCACCTAAGGTGATAAAGAAAACAGACACAGTGTACAAGACACTAAGTGAAGATGGTAAAGAAGGCTGCCTGCCTTTGTCAGGATAAACTTCAGCTAAGGGCCAGTCCACATTTGCCTCTTGCAAGAATTTCAGAGTTGAGATTGAGAGGTGAATTCCCTAAATTAAAAGATAAGAGCTTCATGATTTTAAAAATTAAAAGGCTACATGGGCTGGCCACTTAGCTCAGTTGGTTAGAGCAAAAAAAAAAAAAAATTAAAAGGCTACATGCATTCAAACAGCAATAAAGTCACTGCGGTGAGGATATAAATCCACAATAAAACAGGCAGCCCCCCAGTATGCCAAACCTTGAAATGAGGGTACTTTCGGGACGCACGTGGACGGCCCAACAATGAAGCATGGCTGCAGTGCTCAGAGGACAGTGGGGCACTCCAGCCGTCCTGCCTCCAGCACTACAGACGCAGGGGTGGGCATGAACTCGGAAGGCAGTCTGGACTGATAAAATGAATGCATAGTAAAGCCACCTCCAGTTGTTTGAGGGCATTGTAACCAGTCAATTCTACAGCGCACGACTCTTCACACATGTCACACCTATGCCCCTCCCCCAGGCATGCCCCCCGAGACCCAGCGTTTACAGGTGCTTTGCCTGGCCATGAGTAGACAGACATTATGTGTCTGTTATAAGAAGAGAAAGAGTGTTGTGTTTACCACTTTTTCTTACAAAAACCAAACGCAAATACCCCGGGTAAAGAAACAGAACAGTCTCCATGTTACTGTCGATCCATGACCCCAGCCATTTCTATATTCCACTCGGGTGGATCATTTTCTTTCTCCCTTTCTGAATCGGCCCGGCCCTTGTCAGACAAGGAGGCCAGGCCACTTGCTGGGAGGTCTTAGAAGTGCAACACTATCAGGCCTGTACTGGTTTCACAAGCTCCTCAGCCCCAGTCGCTGACTGGATTAGTTCTCCAACTCCATACTGTATTCTAGGACTATTTAAAGAGGTCACGTGATAGAATAAGCAAGTTAAGGGTTTCTTCTAAAATCCAACATGCAATGATTTATTCAATTCAAAAAGAATGGGGTAATAAAATTTTCCAAGTTTGTTTTTCACTAATTTTATTTATGTTAGGTAGTTTTCACTCAGAATATCTATCAATTCATTTTTCAGGTTGAGATGTATATATGTGCGTCTGTTCCTATGTATATAATCACTTAGAAACTTTATTTGGTATAACTTCACATTTTTGGTATACAGAAATAATTTATTTTCTTAATGGAGCACAGTAGACATACAATCAATATTATTTCCTAGAATATGCAATATATAAATTATTCACATTAAAAAATTAAGAACAGAAGCTTCATACACAGGAAATATTTTTAAATGTATACCCAATTCTGACAATATACACTACTAGCTTTATAAATATGAATGAATATGACATTTACACATTTGAATGAAGTACACGGGTCCACTCCAGATGCTTAATACACTACATGAACAATTTGCTCTTCACTTTGGTCGCTGAGATTCCATGTGCTGAGGCATATAGCGGACCTGAAAGATACGTCCAGCAGTATGGTTACCACACTGGCATTTTACGAATGTCTGTTTCTTCTATTCTCCTTTATAGCGAGGAGGCCTTTTCTCTTTAAAAGCAAGAAGACCTTCTAGTCTGTCTTTCGTTGGAATGGTCTAAGAAAAGCAAAATATTAATATTATA
>NW_007726336.1:367357-369065 GCF_000696425.1 Galeopterus variegatus | reverse complement strand
TTTTTTTTTTTATATAAGTTTAGGTTTAGGTTCTGCTTAAAAATTGAGCAGAAAATAAGAGTTTCCACATACTCCCTCAAGCACTGCCCCAGTTTAACCTATGATTAACATCTTGCATTAGTGTGGCACATACAAGTGATGTGATACATTAGTATTAACTAAAGTCCATAGTTTCCATCAGGGTTCACTCTCTGTGCTGCATATTCTATGTGTTGGTGCCCACCACTACAGTAACACACAGAATAGTTTCACAGCCCTAAGTGTCCCTTGTGCTCCACCTACTTATTCTGACTGCTGTCACTCTTAANTTTCACAGCCCTAAGTGTCCCTTGTGCTCCACCTACTTATTCTGACTGCTGTCACTCTTAACTGTCTCTACAGTTTTGCTATTTCCAGAACGCCACTGAGTTGGGATCATACAGTAAGTACCCTTTCTAGATTGAATTCTTTCACTCAGCAATATGCATTAAAAGCTCCTTCACGTCATTTCGTAGCTTGATAGCTCATATCTTTGTACTGCTGAATAATATTCCACTATATAGATGTACCACAGTTATCTATTCACCTACTGCAGGACATCTTGATTGCTTCCAAGCTTTAACCATTATGAATAAAGCTTGGTGCACAGGTTTCTCTGCAGACATAAGTTTTCAACTCATTTGGGTAAATACCAAAGAGCACAGTTGCTGGACCATATGGTGAGAGTATGTTTAGCTTTATACGAAATGGCCAAACTGTCTTCTAAGATGGTTGAGTCATTTTACATTCCCAGCAGCAACGAATGAGCATTTCTGTAGCTCCACGCACTCATCAGCACTTGTTGTTTTCAGTGTTTTAGATTTTAGGCATTCTAATAGGGTGTAGTGGCATTTCATCGTTTAATTTGCAATTTCTTAATTACATGTTTTTGACATCTTTTCATATGATTATTTGCCATCTACTTTGCTATCTACTTTCTGGTGAGGTGTTTGTTCAGAGCTTCTGTCTTTTCTAAATTGGGTTGTTTATTTTCTCATTGTTGAGTCTTTCAAAGTTTTTTTTTTGTATATTTTGGATATAAGACCTTTATTAGACACATATTTTTCAAAGATTTTTTCTCCCAGTCTGTGTCTTTTCATTCTCTTAGCAGTGTCTTTTGTGCAGTATAAGTTACTAATTTTAATAGTCAAACTTATCAATTAATTTTTTTCTTGGATTGTGCTTTTGGTGTCGTATCAAAAAACTCACTGCCCAATCCAAGGTCATTGAGATTTTCTCCTATGTTCTCTTCTACAAGCTTTACAGTTTTTCATCTTACATTTAGATTTAGGACCCATTCTGAGTTAAATTTTGTGTTTAGATTCATTTTCTTGCATGTGAATGCCCAGATGCTCCAGTACCATTTGTCTTCAAGACTGTCCTTTCTCTACTGAATTACCTTTGCTCCTTTGTCAAATACCAGGTGCCCGTATTTGTGTGGGTCCACTTCTGGCCTCTTCTCTTCCACTGATCCGTTTGTTTATTCTTTCACCAATACCATAATTTCTTGATTACTGTAGTTTTACAGTAAGTCTTGAAGTCAGGTAGTGACTCCAACTTGAAATCAGTGCTCAAACCTTGTTCTTCTGCAATACTGAGTAGGCTACTCTGGGTCTCTGGACTTTTCATACAAGCTTTAGAATCAATTTGTCAATACCTACAGAGTAACTTGCTGGGATTTTTATTGGGA
>NW_007726336.1:339728-365598 GCF_000696425.1 Galeopterus variegatus | reverse complement strand
ATGGGTTAGGAAGTGTTCCTTCTGTTTCTGTATTCTGGTAGAGATTGTAGAGAACTGGTGTCATTCCATCTTCAAATGTTTTGTTAAATTCACCAGTTAAACCATATGTGCCTGGTGCTTTATGTTTTGGAAGAATATTAATCCCTGACTCAATTTCTTTGATAAACATAGACTATTCAGGTTATCTATTTCTCCTTATGTGAGTTTTGATAGATGCTATCTTTCAAGGAATTGGTCCATTTCATCCAGGTTATCAAATCTATGGGCATAGAGTTGTTCACAACATTCTTTTGCTATACTTTTAGTGTCCACAGCCTCTCTTACATTTCTGATATTAGTACTTTTTATTCCTTTCTCTTTTTTTCCTTGCTTAGCCTGGCAAAGTGTATCAATTTACAGATCTTTACCGAGAAAGAGCTTTGGTTTTGTTGATTTTTTTCTATTGTTTTCCTATTTTCAATTTCATTTAGTTGATTTCTGCTCTAGCATTACTTCTTTTCTTCTGTTTACTTTTAATTTAATTTGCTCTTCTTCGTCTACTTTCCTAATAAGGTGAAAGCTTATTATTGATTTTAGATCTTTCTTCTTTTTAATATATGCATCCAATGATATAAACTTCTATGCATTGCTTTCAATACAACCCACAAATTTTGAGAAGTTGTATCTTCATTTTTACTTAGTTCAAAATATTTTTTTAATTCTTCTTGAGACCTAAAATAAGGTTTCAGGAAAAAAGAGAAAAGCATTTTGTTCCTCTATAGAAAGACCTACTAATTTGCATATTAAAAAAACCTATAATTTCCTTAGTAAATTATCAGTAGGCTGGAGAGAAGGCTGAGAACTTCAAGAAAAGCCAGTGAGTCTCAAACACCGATACTACATGGTGGGCACAGGTTCATGCCACCCTCCTGCCACCTCTCGTCCACACCCACAAAAGACAACATAAGCCTAGAGACAGCTGCAGCATGAACAGTACTAACTTAGCTATTCTAACAGCTTTCTGAATTATGTAGACAAGAGTCATTCATCTGTGGGGCAGAATCAGTCATAAGAGCTGGTAACAGTCAAATAGCAGAAACAACTAATTTCAACCCATTTGTACGATTTTGGAACGAGCACTGGAATCTTATTCAGTGATACATATAATTCATTTGAATTACACAGAAGGTAAACATAATTTACAGGGGTATATTCTCATTAAATTTGTGATTATATTACATACCTGAGCATAACAAGCTTCTTCTATGGCTAACCCTGTTACTAAATCGACCTGAGGATGAAAACATAATTCATTTCAGCAGAAATAACATTTTAAAGTATGGTACATTCAATACAAATTCAAATTGAATAACACTATCCCCAAAGAATAGAATCTTTGATTCTGTACAATGGATCAGAAGTATTACCCGGATGAGATCTGGAACCAAGCTTCCTGGCTCAAATCCTGACTCCACCACTTGGAATCTGTGTCACCCTGGGAAAGTTACTTAACCTCCCTGTGCTTCAGAGAGGCATATCTGTATTTTTAATTTCAAATTAGAATTTGAAGCAAGGGGCTAATCGTAGCACTCACCATGCAGAGGCACCATGAGGACTGAGGGACTTCGAGGTGAAGCCTACCTTGTTTCAATGCACTTTGCTCTACTGTGCTGCCCAGATACCACACTCTTATAAACTGAAGGCTACAAATTGACAACCCTGCACTGAACAAATCTATGGTTGCCATTTTTTCAACAGTATGTGTGCTCACTTTGTGTCCTATGACACATAATTCTCGTAATGCTTCAGACTTTTTCACTATTATTATTCTGTTATGGTGATCTGTGATCAGTAATACTGACATTAGTATTATAACTCCTTTGGAGCTCTATGAACCGCGCCCACGTGAGACGGCAAACTTTATCACAAGTGCTGTGTGTATTCTCACTGCTCCACTGCCTAGCAGTCCCCACCTCACTCTCTCTCCTTGGGACTCCCTGTTTCCTGAGACACAACAATATTGAAATTAGGCCCGTTAATAATCCTGTAATGGCTTCTACACGTACAAGGGAAAGGAAGACTACATGTCTCTCGTTTTAAATCAAGAGCTAGAAATGATGAAGTTTAGTAAGAAAAGCATGTCAAAAACCAAATTTGAAAGAAGCTGATTCCAACCCTCACAGGTGACTTTCAGGGGTTCAAGACTTTGGTGGAGGAAGTAACTGGAAGCGTGGAAATAGCGAGCAAACTAGCATTAGAAGTGGAGGCTGAAGATGCGACTGCATTACTACAATCTCATGATAAGACTTTAACGGATGCGGTGCTCCTTCTTATGAATGAGCAAAGAAAGTGGTTTCTTGAGATGGAATCTACTCCTGGTGAAGATGCTGTGAACACTGTTGAAATGACAACAAAGGATTTAGATATTACCAAAAGTTAGTTAACAAAGCAGTGGCAGGGTTTGAGAGGACTGACTCAAATTTTGAAACAATTTCCTCTGTCGGTAAAAGGCTATCAAACAGCACTGCATGCTACAGGAAAATCTTTCATGAAATGAAGAGTCGATCAACGAGGCAAACTTCACTGTTGTCTTGTTTTGAGAAATTAGCACAGCCATCCCAACCTTCAGCAAACTTCAGTCAGCAGCCATCAATATCAAGGCAAGACCTTCCATCAGCAAAAAAATCACAACTCAATGAAGGCTCAGATGATTGTTAGCATTTTTCGGCAGTAAGGTATTTTTTAATTGAATATGTACATTGTTTTTTTACACATAATGCTACTGCACACTTAATAGTGTAAACATAACTTTTACATGCATTGGGAAGCCAAAACATTTGTGTGACTCACTTTATTGTGAAAAGCACTTTACTGAGGTTGTCTGGAACAGAACATGCAGTTTCTCTGAGGTAAGCCTGTACATATACTCATATATAAAGAGCCTGTCATACAGTAAGAGCTATATAATGTGTTTGCTATTAGTACTGTTCCTATTATCTAACTAAATAAACCAATCAAATACTTGACAAATTTATAAAACTGCATTTATTGCTAACAAATTCAATCTCTCTTTACTGCTATAAAGCCCAGAAATATATAGTGCCTCCTGGTCTGCAAGGAGGAAGCAGCTTTCTTCAAAATTCTCATAATTTAACCAAATACAACGGCTGTAATTAAAAGTTCAAAGTTAATGGGAGGCTGTACCGCCTCCTTCTTTGCTCCCTGCCCTGGACCAGGGACTCCACTACTTTGAAGTCACTCCCTGGGGCAGGCCCAGGGTGCCCTACAGATTCCACTTGTTTTTGTGTCTCCCTGCAGAAAGCACACTGTGAAGTCAAATGTGGAGACACTTAGCCTCAGCTTTGAGCTAGGAAGTACTCCTTGGAAAGTTCTTTATAATATGACACTGATGCTAGGAATACACAGAATGCCCTTTACTTTTGGTTTTCTATGCATACTAGCCAATAAATCTGTCTACTAACTCAAAGGCAAAAATAACAAGCATGTCCTAAGCTGCAGGGCACTGATGACATTCCTGAATTTTGTGAGTATGATACTGAATCATCAATAATCTTAAAAAGAATGAAATCGGTGATGGAGCTAAAAGGAACCTCAACAGCTTTCAGTAACAGCGGCATTCAAACACCTATATTTTAGAACATTAAAAAACAATGTGGAAGGCTAAACATAGCTCATTTTAATTAAATCTCCACTATCCATTCCAACAACGAACTCGAGCATTAAGAAACTTACCTCCATCCCCTGATTAATTGCTAATTTTGCCACTCTCATTGCAACAGGTCCCTAAAATTCAAATTAAAAAACAGATTTTAGTTCACATGTATGCAAATTACATTGTACTTCTTGGTAAAATGCAGAAATTCCCATTGCTGGACCCGTGGCATAGCCAACAGTGGCTGTGAGATACTAGATGAAAAATTTCTTTGCGGAGCCTTGCAGAGTCTCAGTTAAACAGCAGTGGCAGCGACCTTACTGCATCGGCAAGTTACTCAGATGCCACAGTACGCTGGAATGTGGCCAACGCCAGGCCCTCACAGAGCAGCAGGAGGTGCACCTCCAGGAGAGGGCCGGCCATTCTTCAGCAACTGTCCCTAAGAAGCTAAGTAGGGGAAGAAAACGAGGTCACGTCTTTGGCTCACTCTCACGCTGATGAGGGGTGGGGACAGGAGCTTAGGCTGGAGACGAGGCAGCTGCTACTGCTCTGATTAAGATGGGGTGCGGGTATCATCTGTTTCAGACACTGGATTTCCCTCTGCTTCATTAGCATTGATACCCAACTGCATGACAGTGGATTAATAAAGATGTGTCCTCTGGGCAGTGCTCCCACACCACAAACAAAGTCTAAAGAATTCTTTCAGGATGTATAAAGGGTCACAGAGGGAAGAACTGGGTCTTCTCTGTGAGAAGGAAAACATTACTTTTGCTTTGTGGAAGCCAAACTTGTACCAAACCGTCCCACAGAAAACCACAATCCCCAGGTGGAATACAGTTATTTGATCATGTTTGAAAATCTTAAAATATTTTTTATGGGTAACAAATGGGAATTCAATGGAGTATTTTTAATTCAATGGTCTTTTCAATTAAAACACAGGTAGGCTCTAAATAACAGGCAGAACAAAGGAGAAACAGATGAACGTATGAAAATGCCATTTTTTAGCTAGGGGTTTCTATTATTAACTTCGGCCCATCTAAAATCTAAATTCAATGGTCTTTTCAATTAAAACACAGGTAGGCTCTAAATAACAGGCAGAACAAAGGAGAAACAGATGAATGTATGAAAATGCCATTTTTTAGCTAGGGGTTTCTATTATTAACTTCGGCCCATCTAAAATCTCTTCCTAAGTCACATGCTTAAACATCTTTTCCATACGCCAGTTTTCCAAGGCTACAGAACTTAGACGAGCACCTTAGTTATAATTCTTCCAAAAGTGATCTGCATGTATTGCACACACTAGGACCACTTTTTTCTGGATTGTCAATCCATATTTTTAAATAGTGTGCTCCTCTAAATGAGAGCCTTTTCCATTTTCATCACCAACTGACCCAGACCAGGTGCTTGTCAACCTCCCAGATGCCTGAGTCCATTTGTGAAAATGCAGGTGTGGACTCGGTGGGCCCAGGACACTGCATGTCTAACGTGCTCCCAGGAGATGCTCAGGCTACCGGTCCACAGGCCACATTTGGGATGGCAAGGTTCAGAAAACCATGGTAAAAACAGGAAAAATTATTTATTTATTTATATATTTTTTGGTGGTTGGCCAGCACAGGGATCTGACTCTTCTTCTTTACAAGTTTCTTTTTTCTCAGAGAAATAAAAGTAACATACATATTTTAAAAATCATCTGGAAATACTAATTTTACAGAAGATTTCTAATTATGGAAGAATAATCGTTTGGAAACAAAGTAACAAATTGTAAAATTAATGATTATTCCACTCAAACGTCACTGGCAACTTGTGCACATAGTTTCACAGTCACACATTTCGTGAAGTTGTTCAACATCTCCTCATACATTAGTTTGACCTGGAGAAAAGTTAATTTCAAAATTAATGCTCTCAGAGTAGTGTTCTCCACATGAAAGGTGGTAAGAGCATGGACAGGGGTGGTGACGCAGGCTGGCTGACCACATGGTGGAATGTAGCCCCATGTCACATTGTCGGCGGGAGGGAGCAGACAGGAGGGGATGCTGCACTCTCTCCAGCAGGGTCCCCTGTGGACACTGAGGACGTTCTGTGCACTGAGGATGAGGGAGAGACATCAAGTCAGATGCTAAGGGGCCATGCAGCCCCCGCGAGAAGCCCTATAGCAGGGAACTGAACACTCTTTGTGAGGAAGTACACTGTGCACAAGGGAGTGTGACAACAATGTCTACGTCACCATGAAAATGAACACACACAATAAGATGAATAACTGCTGCTTCTTAAGCAGGTTATCTCACATGAAGTCACTGCAACAAAAGCCCACTCTGGCAAAACAGACGATGTGGTCTCTTACTTAGCAGAGAACAGTGTATTTCAACGTGTTTCTACTTGGGGGTGGTCCAGGGTAACAGCCCACCCACCACTCCTTCCCTCCAGGGACATGGCTTAGGTTAGACTGCTCAGTTGGGGAAGGAATTAAAACATTTCCTAGGAAGTTGTGCCACACATGACTAACACTATTCAAGTGATATATTATCCAAGTGTGGCTAGAGTACGACCCTCAGATTGTCTTCAACTCTTAGTTTTAGTTCTCAAGGATCTTCATGTCAATCTAATATAACACTTCTAGTTTTACAGCGACCATGCACCCATTTACTTAGAAAGCTAACCAACGACATCTCAGGTATGCAAGATAATTGTTGTTTCAGTCAACAAAGTGATCTAAATGAGAGAAAAGGGAACTCTAATTAGAGATACCTGAGGTAAGAACTCTCTTGCTAGGTCCAGAGCCTTTCTGTAGGCAGCATCCCCGTCTTTGTTCTGTTCTAGAACATGGCTGATCAAGCCCACTGCCTTGGCTTCTTGGCCATCGAGCACACGTGCTGAGAAGATGAGCTCCTTGGCCAGGGATATCCCAATGGCACGTGGCAATCGCTGCGTCCCCCCTGATGGGTGAGAGAGAGAGAAGGCAGGCAATGCATTGATGTCTTTTCATTTTAATGCTTCTTTTATTACAAAAATAAGCCAGAGCAAGAAGTTGATATCTCAATGTTAGTAACTGCAAAATTACTTCAAACCAAAATCTAATTTCTTAATTCATGCATAAAATTAATAACACCAAGAAAGCACTTGAGAATCTTACATCATTCTTAAGTGATTTGGGCACTGAATATTACCCACCACATGGCTGATGTATCCCTGAATCCCACCCACAACTGTCGCCGTGTCAGTAACCACACTATGAACAGCAGTGGACAAGCAATAACGTCATTTAAGTCCAGTGACCAGACATGCAGAGTTCTATCAGGCTTGGCATTTTCCTTTCAGCTTAGATAAAACTTAACAAATTCTGAGAAATTCAACTCATATACTTTTCAGGAATCCTTTATGGTGAATAAATTATAAACTAATTTTAATTTAATAAAAATAAAAAGACAATTATTCATAAAAGTCGACTTTGTCCTGGTAGTGCTTCTTTTCTCAGTGCAAGTCCTAATAGTCTCTACTAGTCCTCCTCTTTGAAAGACACTCTCTCACACACAAACACGCCCTCCTTCCAGCTGTTGGGGAAAACCCACTCAGTGTGGAGTCAGAAGCCATGCATTTTAATCAAAACCACTCTGAGATACCTTCTCACTCAAGTTAGGATGGCTAATATCCAAAAGACTTAGAATGGCAAATGTTGGCGAGGATGCAGAGAAAAGGGAACCCTCCTACACTGTTGGTGGGACTGCAAAGCGGTGCAGCCTTTATGGAAAATGGTGTGGAGGTTCCTCAAACAATTACAGATAGATCTACCATATGACCCAGCTATTCCACTGCTGGGAATATACCCAGAGGAATGGAAATCATCATGTCAAAGGGATACCTGTACTCCCACGTTTATTGCAGCGCTATTTACAACAGCCAAGAGTTGGAACCAGCCCACATGTCCATCATCAGATGAGTAGATAAGGAAAATGTGGTATATCTACACAATGGAATACTACTGTGCTAACAAATAAAATAAAATTTTTCCATTCGCAGCAACACAAATATACTTAGAGAAAATTATATTAAGTGAAAAAGCCAGGAACAGAAAGAGAAATACTGTTTGTTCTCACTTATTTGTGGAAGCTAATAAAAATAAATAAATATACAAACAAATAAATAGGGCGAGGGGGAAGAAGACACAACAATCACAACAATCCCTAGAACTTATTAAGACAAGTGAACAGATATGATGTTGATGGGGTGGGGGGAGGGGGGAGGAATTGGTAAAGGGACATGAAAATCACCTACATTATATATTGATAGATTAAAATTTTTTAAAAAGGAATACATTTTTTAAAATTTAGATTAAATTAAAAAAAAAAAAAATAGAAGCCATGCATTTCATTTTCACTTTGCCACTTACTACCTGGAGACTTCGGGAGATGACTAACTCTTCAACTCCAAGGGAATACAGTGGCTTATTAGCATGATTTAGGGTAAACCTAGCACAGAGCCGTTTTGTAGCAAAAGATACCCCTTTTGTTGAAGACTGCTTAACTCATTAGATCCACCTATCTATGCACTACAATATCTTCTATTGATGAGGCCAGGATCTCATTAAATAGAAAGTTGGACAAAAGCAGGCAATACAGGTCTAATTTCAATTTCTATCAATTAGAATATGAAAACAGATGCAACATTAGGGGCCGTCTAAATCTTACCCTTCAAATGGCTGCCAAACTGCTCAGCGCACTTGTGGCCAGGAGGCAGCGGAGGAGCTGACTGCCCAGTTTTGGAGGAAAAAAGCATTCTGACAGTCCACTGTGCACACAGCTCACTGGGTTTCATCTGACCCACAAAGTTTCAAGGTTTTATTTCTACATCAGTTACCAACATGTAAAAACTGGACAGGTGATAATATCCAGCAACCTATCTCTACCTGGAAGTCAGCTGCAGCTGCACCACTCAGATGCAGTGCTCTCCAGTTTGCCACAGTCTCCACCACACTCTATTACTTTAATACTTCAGACTGAGAAGTTTTGCTTTCCTTTCAGAGGAAAGCAAAATCTTTTTTTATTCACATCTCTATGAGAAGTGGAAAAAATACAAAGACTGTAAGTTTCAAGAAGGCATATTTCCCTTCAGCAATGAAATATTCCAACATGTTTAACAGAATATGCCTGAGTTGAAAGAACAGAACTTAAGATGCTACTGTTAAACAAAACATATTAAGAATCATGACTAGTATTTAGAAAATACGCATAATTGTAAACAATGATGTTGCTCAGTGTAGAAAAGACAGGTGTGAGAACGTAGGGGACAAGCTGCATGAAAAAGACAAGTCATAGAACACAAATATAAGTAATATAACCCAGATATAACTGTATGCACTCATGGAGCTGTTGAAAATGTGGATGAGACTGAAGATCTTAATGGATATAGTATTCACGATAAGCACAACATTAGAAAATGATTCTTTAGTGTGTTCTGTGAAAAGTTTAATGTAGAGTGGTCAAAATGAACAAACGTGACCCTCGTTTAAAACAAAAACGTTGGGGCCGGCCCGGTGGTGCAATGGAGAGTGCGCCGCTTGGGAGTGTGGCGGCGCTCCTGCTGAGGGTTCGGATCCCATGTGGAGACCAGTTCCCGCTCACTGGCTGAGCGCGGTGCGGGCGCAACACCGAGGGTTGCGATCCCGTTACCAGTCAGTAAAAAAGACAAAAAGGAAAAAACAAAAACAAAACAAAAAAAAACGTTGGGAATTCCGGTCAAGATAGTGGAATAGACAGTCCCCAGCATCACTCTGTCCCACAAATCAATGAATTTACAACTATAAAAATGTAACAACAGCCAAAAAAAAAAACGTTGGGAATTCCGGTCAAGATAGTGGAATAGACAATCCCCAGCATCACTCTGTCCCACAAATCAATGAATTTACAACTATAAAAATGTAACAACAGCCAAGCTGGGGCCAGTGGAGCTCAGGGGAAGAGGAGTAGAGACCTATAGAGCTCATGAAGGCGGGAGAAGCCACGATGAGAGAAAGAAAAAGCTGCTTGGGGTGTTTCAGGCCATGGCCGCTTTAATGCTGGAACTGCAGAGTGCATGAAGCAGGAGCCGCAGCTGTGCCCTTTGGGTGGAGTTGCTTGGAGGCGGCAGGGGAGAAGAGGGCCCCCAGGACAGCAGAACCACTAATAGGGTTCCCGTGGACCCACGCAGGAGCGAGAATTCAGAACAGCTGAAAAAGGGGAGCCATTCAGAGGCCGGTAAGTCATCACAAAGTACCAGTGCAGGGCCTGTCCCATGGGAAGTGTTTGGAGCACAGGCAGTAGGGGAGACAGGCCCACTGGGGAAACACTGGGGAACAGCAAGGACAGGTGATCTGCACCCCAGTCAGCACAGGACCACTCCGAGGAGACTGGTCAGGAATGCAGAATTGCATGGAGTGCAGTTTGATGAAAAGATTCAGGCCCAGATCAGAGTTTCTACACAAACCGGGTGCACCAGGTCTCTGGAGAGCTGAAGTACCTATAAGGTCAACCATTAAATCCTGAGCTGCACAAAAAGTCTTCCCTAGGGAAACAACAGCAAAGCAGCAATTTAGCTCAACACAGCTCAAGGAGAGCCGAAGTACCTATAAGGTCAACCATTAAATCCTGAGCTGCACAAAAAGTCTTCCCTAGGGAAACAACAGCAAAGCAGCAATTTAGCTCAACACAGCTCAAGTACTGGTTCCCCCATCTTAGAAGTAAGCAAAGGACAAAAAATTAGTTCCAGCCCAGGCACACCACTGGTGCCTTGGGGCCCGCCAGGGGACCTGAGGTATGGAGCCAGGGACTGGACCCCCCACTCACAACCAGGCACACTGCCTGTGCCAATGAGCATGCCAAAAAAATCACCTCCATGTGGGTGGCCCACCACAGCCACCACGGTAACCACAGCTGCCAAAAAAGTGGCTAGATGTCACAACCACCGCATAGATGGTTTGTCAGCCACTAAAGTGCACTGACACAAGGACAGTCACCAGCAGAGATCAAAGAAAAGAACAGGATGTCTCTCTCTCCACAAAGAGCATTCCAGAGTGACAGAAGCATCTGCTCTATGATAATATTGGGGGACCTGAACACACCTTTCAGTATTGGACAGATTATCTAGGCAACAAATCAAAAGAGTAACCACTAATCTTTCAGAGGGAGAGAAGAAATCTAGGGTAATCAGTGGTGGTGGCAGGGAGGGAGAGTCGGATAGGGAGAGATTGGACAAGGACATAAAGAATAAGTATGATTTGTAACAATATACATACTAGTAATATTTATTTGATCAACATATGTCAACATCGAATCCCAAAAACATGTATAATCAATTATGATTCAAAAATAAATAAATTTAAAAAAATAAAAAGAACTTTTAACATAAAAAATAAAAAATAAAAATAAAATAAAATAAAAATGTTGCATTTTTTATTCAACTGAAACATTTTGCTAGTCCATGAAGCTTATGCCCTTTCATCATGTCCTTCCACTTACTGTATCATTCTCCAGGAATGAGGATTTTGCAAAAATTTAACAAAGTACTGGTAGCATAGGTTGTAACTAACATTATAAAACAGATCCACTTCCTTGAGCAGAATGGCACACAGCACCCTGCTCTGCTCCAAGAACTGGATGCTCAACCCAAGAGTCTGCTGGAGGCTAAAGAGAGCTTTCGTATCCATTGAAAAGAACACATTATAAAATCCAAGGGAAAACCCTCAACTTGGTTTACTGTGTAACACTGTAGCCAAGACTTATCCTATCTGGGTGACATCACAAGGTACTCTAGGTATCTATGTAAGTGCAATCACTTGTATTTGTCTTTTTGTGACTAGCTAATTTCACTTAACATATCTTCAAGGCTCATCCATGTTGTAGCACGTGTCAGAAATTCATTCCTTTTTAAGGCTGAATAACATCCCACTGCACATACACACCTACCACACTTTGCTTATCCACTCATTTATCAAAGGACACTTGAGTTGCTTCCACCTTTTGGCCATTGTGAATAATGCTGTTATGAATATGGACATACAAACATCTCAAGATCTTGCTTTCAGTTCTTTGGGGCATATACCCAGAAGTGGATTGCTGGATTGTATAGTAATTCTAGTTTAGTTTTTTGAGAAATCTCCATACTGTTTTCCATAGAGGTCAAGCCATTTTATATTCCCACAGATAACAAGAGTTCCAATTCCTCCACATCCTCACCAACATGTGTTATTTTCTGTTTTATTATTATTACTATTATTTATATAATAATATAAATACTCATCCTAATGGGTGTGAAGTGGTATCTCACTGTGAATAGTGATGTTGAGCATCTTTTCCCTAATGACTAGTGATGCTGAACAACTTTTCATGTGCTTACTGGCCAGCCACGTATCTTCTTTGGAGAAATGTCTATTCCAATTTCTTTACTTATATTTTATTTGTGTTGTTTTGAGTTTTTCTCTTTGTTGAGCTATAGGAGTTCTTTACATATTCTAGATATTATGAGACATATGATTTGCAAATATATCCCCCATATTCCATGGTTTGCTCTTTCACTCTGCTGGTAATGTCTGATGCACAGAAGTTTTCAATTTTGATGAAATCCAATTTTCCTATTTTTATCTTGTTCCCTATGCTTTTTCTGTCATATCTAAGAGATTACTGTCAAATCCCACATTGCAAAGGCTTTCTCTATGTTTTCTTCTAAGTCTTACAGTTTTAGGTCTTACGATAAGGTCTTTAATCCATTTTGTGTTAATTTTTGTACATGGCTCCCTATGCTTTTTCTGTCATATCTAAGAGATTACTGTCAAATCCCACATTGCAAAGGCTTTCTCTATGTTTTCTTCTAAGACTTACAGTTTTAGGTCTTACGATAAGGTCTTTAATCCATTTTGTGTTAATTTTTGTACATGGTGTAAAGTATTCTCAACATCATTTTTTGAAAGGGACATTCTTAAACAGTTATTAAACAAATACATGTTTGATTCACTCATTCCTACTAAAACGTTCCTTTCAAAAACTTGTTTGGTAAGAAATTATCTGGCCCACTTTCCTATGCTCCAATCTCTTTGCAGAAATCAAAGATTAATGTCCTGAGTTATATTTTTACATCTGTGGAACTGAAGGTAACTGCCCCTACCAACCCCCAGGTATACACAATTGGTGATTCTAAACTTTATAAAAATTGTACAATCTGTTCAGTTTGCCTTTCTCAATTAAAATCGTGAGCAAAAAAAGAGCTTCATAAATGGAAGCTGCAATGTAACACAACACAAAAAACTGAATGTGGTTGATATGGAACCTCGGATTTTACAAATATCTCAGGATTACCCTAAAGAGAAAAACTTTTTATACCAACATTGTGCTCCAGTTTGGAAGTACTTGTATTTATGAACAGCTACTTCCTATTATGAAATTAAATGAAACTCAGTACTCCCGCTGGTGAAGGGAGTCAAGGCCCACTATGGTACTGCTTCTCAGTCCAAAGACAGGACATGCCATGGAGACCTTGGTGTGGACAGGAAGGCATTAGTTCCAAATGCAAAGAGGTGGATGAGAAAAAATTTATTTCAACTCATCTTTTCTTAATTCTGAACATTAAACTCCAATATTAATGTACAGTTAGGTAAAACTGAAGACATGCCCTGTGTCTGTCAGTTGATTTTCATATAGCAGGCTTGTTTCACTGGATCACATAACCTGCTTAGTTCACACAGGCATTTGAGTTCAGAATCCCTAAAGTGCCATTTCTAGATACAGTCTTGACAATTGGTAAAATTAAACAGTGGGACTAAAAACAGAATTGTCCCACTGGAACTAAAGTTGTTCCAGTTTGACAGCAGACCTAACGCATTCAAGATCACAGAGCACTACAAGACTCTACTGAAACTCACACCCAATAGCTTTCAATGTGGAATCCTGACTCCTCGTCAGGCCCTGCCCTGAGGCTTCCTGGGCTGTGGTCATATACTCAGGGATCACAGCATCACCAAGTAGCACACTCCCAGGACACTCCTGCAGATACTCCACAGTACTGCTGAATACAAGGAGAAATGTGAACCTGAGCCAAGAACTTATAGGTAGCTCACAAGCCTTCAGCTAAAAAATAAGGACCTCATGGTGACCAGTTAATAACGACATATCATATACTTCAACATTGCTAAAAGAATAGATTTTTAATGCTCTCACCACACACACACAAAATGTTGGTGAAGTGATATGTGAATTAGTTAATAACGACATATCATATACTTCAACATTGCTAAAAAAATAGATTTTTAATGCTCTCACCACACACACACAAAATGTTGGTGAAGTGATATGTGAATTAGCTTGACTGAATCTTTCTACAATGTATACACAGATCAAAACATCACATTGTACCCAATAAATACATACAACTATTATCTGCCAATTAAAAATAAAAACAAAAAATCAAGTTCCTCAAACCTTCCTGGGGTAGTGAGTTTACAGCACGTTTTTCTTCCACAAAGTAACTGTTCCTGAATCGCTGTACTGCCTACCAGACAAAGGCCTTCTGGGGCATCGCATCAATCTGCACGAGGGTTTGTCCAGATTAGCAAGCAGAGCCTTGAGTTCCAAAGTGCATTACTACATTATGAAGAAATGAAGCATCCTAGCCACTAAGCCTCCCCTTTCTGATGTGCAAACGCTTAGAAAACACCAGAAGACTTCTAAGGCCTTTTGCCTTGGCCCTGTCAACATGGGGATTCTGATTCAGTGGGTCTGAAGTGGGACCTGAATGGGTGACCTCATGTCATGGAGACTTGCTGAGGAATGTAAGGGCAGTGATGTGTAGACCTGCCACAGTGTAGACTATCTAGTTCCAGTTTGTTCTCTAAGCCTCATTCTCTATCCACCTATTGATTCCAAGAGCATTACAATGAATTTCCTTTTCATTCAGGGAAGCCAGGGTCAGTTTCTATTGCTTGCTCTCTAAACACATGAATGATACAATAACATAACTAGGAGTTCTCTCTCTCCCTTTCTCTCTCAAAAACTGTTAAACAAAGCTGAATGCGAATTTATGTTTTACTTTTTGCAAATCAAATCCATTTGTTCAATAAATAACTTATTGGTAAAGCAACCAAACATGTGCCGGGCACTGTCCTAGGTGCTGAACACACCGCAGTGCACAAGATAAACCATGCCTGATCTTATGAGACTTACCATCGGACAGGCGAAGAGAGGGTGAAAAAAGGCAATGAGCGAGCACATGCACAAGACTAGGGAGATTAGAGAGACTGTGAGGAGTGGCACGGGGAGAATTCAGACTGGGGAAGTTTCTGAGACAGTACACTAGTGGTCAGGGAAGGCGGCTGGACAAAGGTGAGGCCAACGTCTGCATGACAACCAGGCAGCCACATGAACAGCGCAACCCCCAGTGATGATCTCAGCTGGTGCAAAAGCTGAGCTCATCAAGGTAAGCTCATCAAAAGGTGAGGCTGAAGCTTGGCATGTTCAAGAGGAAGGTGGCAAAAAGGTGAAAAAGGTGACTCACAGGAAAGGATGCAAGGGAGTAGCAGGAAACACTTCAACAGGCAGGGTAAAAGTCTATACTTTAAACAAAGTGATGCAAAGACACTGGAGGTTTCTGAGCAATAACTGACACACTTTGATTTTCATGTTAAAAAGAGCCTCTGACTGGGCCGGTTAGCTCAGTTGATTAGAATGTGGAGGGTGCTGATAACACCAAGGTCCCGGGTTCGATCCTTGTATCAGCCAGCTGCCAACAAACGTTAAAAAGAGCCTCTGACTGGGCCGGTTAGCTCAGTTGATTAGAATGGGGAGGGTGCTGATAACACCAAGGTCCCGGGTTCGATCCTTGTATCAGCCAGCTGCCAACAAAACTAACAAACTAAACGGATAGATAGATCCTTGGGGTGGGGGGCTGGCCAGTTAGCTCAGTTGGTAAGAAAGAGCATGGTGCTGATAACACTGAGGTCCAGAGTTCAATCCCTGTACTGGCCAGCTGCCAACAAAAATATATAAATAAATAAATCGGTTTTTTTTAAGTCTGGGAGAGAACAGATGACTAGGGCAAGATCAAAGCAGGGTGCCCAGCAGAAGAGGCTACTGCTGTTGCTCAAGTGTTACATGGTGGAAGCCCGGACTAAGGCAGGACAGTGCCTTAGGGAGAGAGATGTGGAGGGACCTGGGGTAAGTGTTGTCTGAAATTGCTAGTGAAACAGATGCGGGGAGAAAAAAAATGTAATGCCTAGATTTTTGGCTTTAGTGTGTGAGTGTACCATTTTTGACACTAGGAAGAGTGGAGGAGAAGGTGTGCTCTGGCCATGGTAAGTATGAGATGCCTTTTGCACACATATGAGTAAGTGTAGCAGTCCAGTGTGACTGGATATAGAGTCTAACGTTTATTAATGACCAGCATCATACAGATGGCATTCAAACCAGGGGCCAGGATAACATCACTTATTGAGACTATTTAAAAAGAAAGGAGAACAGCCAGCAAGACCCTAAGAAGTGCTCACTGAGGCAGGAGAGAGGTGGGAGAAACGTGGAGGACAGTGCTGCTCAGCTACAGCCAGCCACCTTTTATACGCCTTTCCCTGCCACCACTCACCCCAGCTTTCTTCCAAGTTAAGTATGAAGGGGTCTTCCAGGGAAGATTTTTTTAACTGAAATAAAGACACCCAGGAATAAACAGATCTTCTCCAGGATGCTGTCATGTCCACATGACACTTGGAGGTATGGTAGCCACCTTGTGATCATAATGGAAGCCAGCAAGTCTTCCAATTGAAATGGCACAGCAAAAAGAAGTCATTACATTGCTGAACTTGCCAATCCTGAAGATGCTTTACTTTTTGACTTCTTGTACTATTGCGGGTATTTTCTCATTGTTTACGCCACCTAAAATAGGCTCTCCTGTTATCTGCACCCAAGAATGTCTGAAGTATAGACAGCTTAAGAAGAGAGATCTGAACACACATTTTAGAAAGTGGAAAAGCAAACACACTAGGGAAGTATAGTAGGATTGCTGGCAAAATTAATCACACACTTGAGATATATGGTCAAGAGATGAGTTAGCATGATTTTTTTTTCCCAAACAATTTCTATTTGGGGTGGGGGGTTGGGAGGTCAGGCACAGAGTAAGCGGATAAAGCTAGAACTTCACCAGCAAGTGCAAAAACAGAAGGGGAGGTAAGTAATAGCAATAGTTGACATCTATTGAGCAGATACTATGTAACAATACTACATAAACTTTCCTAAGCACTTCATGAGTATTAACTCACTTAATCCTTATAATTCCCTCATGAGGTTGGTAGAAAAGGTCATTTGTAAGGAAGTGATTATCATAAAGGACCATGAAATCTATGCAGGATGAGAAGGAAAGAGAAGAGAGGAGGGAGATGACTGAGAGCAAGAGTGAAAGTGCCCAGGGACTTCATGATCTGTTGCTTTCCCTCCCATGGATTTGTCACCCCTTTTCCCCTGGGTGATGGAGCCACCAAAGATTACTCAAAGCCCATCTCTTCTGAGCAGTGAGAAGCCCCAGAAAGGGCTTAATCTTCCAGAACCCTTAAGATAGAGGTATTCCTTCCATTTGGGAAATTAAGCACGAATTGGGGTTCTCTTCCTGCATTTATTCTCAAGCCCAGGAAGTTACAGGAAGAGACACAGGTGGGGTTATAGTTTTAACAATGTAGGCTGGCAACACTCAGTAAAAACAGCCAGATGACATTCCATAAGGCAATTTAGTGATCCACCAACAAAAGCTTGATCTAGCAAACATTCCTTCTCCCTCCAGCAGCTTCCCAGTATCTTTACATATCATTCAGTAACTTGTCTGTCTTTGAACCAGCAGCCCTGCTGTGTTACAACTCTTTATCTTACAACAGAGACTATATAGCCTGGGGAAAATTTCCTGTTTTTTGTAAGGTCAATATTTGAAACTGCAAGGCTTTGAAAAATCAGGCCCTGTGAAGCACATTTGCTTTATGCATACTCTACAATGATCCAATGAGGTCTAAGGAGGAACAGAAGGTTAGGACACTGCTGGGTGAGAGGCAGGAAATGCGGGTTCAGAATGGAGCAGCTGTGGATGATGTTCATGTCATGGGGTACAGGGCTATAATGGGAAGGAGGAAGAGACCCTGTAGGTGCAATCACAGATTGCTGCATTGCAGTTCTGTGGACAGTGAGACAATGCACAGAAAGTGCTTTTTACAATGCTTCTCAGCCTTTGGCCAACGTCTAGTGCAGAAAGAGCTTATCACAGTTTCTGGAATAAATTTTCTGTATTTTAAAACACACTGAATAGCAAATATTTGAATACTGAAACCTATTATTCTAAATGGAAAAAATAATAATGTATTCTTAGTTCATCCAAATGCTCCAACCAATTTCCCCAAATATCAGTAAAATAGCAGAGGGAAAAAAAACACCCTTAAGTTGTTATGTAATAATCTACCACAATTTCTGCATAATATTTAGTATTTTAAGCACCAATTACCTAATTAACACTGTGAATTCATTAGGGACGTGTGGGTGCAGAAAACAAATCTATGAATTATGTTTCCTTCCATGTAGCTTTAAACAATGTAACAAAAATAAACAATAAGCTATATTAAAGGTAAACAATGAATGCCAAAAATGCTTAGCAAAACGACGTGTGGGTGCAGAAAACAAATCTATGAATTATGTTTCCTTCCATGTAGCTTTAAGCAATGTAACTAAAATAAACAATAAGCTATATTAAAGGTAAACAATGAATGCCAAAAATGCTTAGCAAAACGAATGAAGAATCTGAAAACTGTTCCCTTATCACATGAAAAGTCTGGTGATGAGCGGAAGGAGGGAGAGCCATTAGGCCCGCTGCCTCTGATGAGGGGTACAGGTCAGTGGCAGGTGCTGGGCAGGCCAGCAAAACCGTAAATACCCAAGCTTCATTCATGCCCAGATTGAATGCTCTCTCTGGATTCTCTTTGAATCATTCAAGATTCTGGAGGTGGATGGCTTGAAGAATTGTCTGAAGCCTCAGAAGAAATGACAGGATGAAAACACCCAAAATGGTTATCTATCTTTCTCTTGCTTGTGATCTGTCAAATAGAAAAATGAGTTTGTAGTTGTAGTTTTTAAATGGTTGATTCTTTTATGTACTAATTTTCAAAATCACAGGGTAGTTCTCCAGCATCTTCCAGAGGCAAGCCAAGGGTTTTTAATCTTTGAAAATCATCATTAATGTATAGATCTTAACCTGTTTGATGTATGACAATATCCCACAGTTATCATCTTTACTGGTGCTCAAACTACTCCATCTTTGGTCAATGGGAACTTACTCAGATTGGCTCTGGCGTCCTTCTGACGTAACCCAAATAGTCTTGATAACTTCTTGTCATCTGGTATCAAAAAACGTCCCAAGCTCATCTTGCACATTTCCTCCCCAGATCTTGGTTCTTGTTAGTGGAGCTGCGTTTTTAAACGTAACATTTCTGCTTATTTCATGTCCAAGTTTATTCACAATATGCATGATTTCACATGCATTTCTGAACATTCTTTTAAAGATTTTGCACTGCATTTCACAGCTCCTCTTTTCCAACAAATGATGAGCACCCAGGATGAGCGCTAACAAATGAGCACTGGGAACCAGTTTCTTGGACGTCTAGGTGATGCAACCAAACTTCAAACTTTTCACTCTCCACTTTACTAAATCCAGCCTCTTTAATTTTAACTTTATTGCTTTGATTTAATGACTTCCTTGAAAACTTGGAAGTCAACAACAAAACTTTGGGATCAGTTTTCTTAAGGCTGCACAAAGATCACAAATGACCACTCTATAAAGTCAGAATCCAGGTTCCCTCTGTGTTTCTCCCTTGCTATCTTCAGACTGCATCTTCTATCCTCCAGGTTTATCTCATGGTCCAAAAAGGCTGTTGAAGCCTTGAGGTCATGTCTGCAAACCAAGCAGCAGGAAGAAAGAAAAGGGGAATGGCAAGAGGGTGCTCCGTTTTGGGAGCCATTGATTAAGTACTGGCCAACAACGTCTGCTTGCATATCACTGGCTGGAACTGGGTCACCTGTAGTTGCAGGAGAAATGTAGTTTCCTTGCTGAGTGTTTTGCCATAGCATAGAGAATAAAGCTGAAACCCTAATTACTAAGACAAAGCGAAAATAGGTATGTAATCAGCAGTCACTACCACAAGTGGAAAAACTCATAGTCTCCTGAGATTACACGATTTAAAGTTATTTTGTAGTAGAAAACTCTATCAGCAGAGGCTTAAGCACAGCAAACCATTCTCCAGAGAAGGCAAGAAATAAAATTGTTGGTGATCTGGTGATCTCCCCCACCGTCTGTATCCTCTGCTCCATCTTGGAAGCCAAAGGACCCGTGAACGCCAGGGGCAGATGCTGGGCAGCAATCTGAGACTACCAGCTCTTCTCCTCCCAGACTAAAGTCCTAAACTCAAAGTACAAATTAACACCAAATACATTTATGTGTATTAAGATAATTTAAAACAAACTATATTTGGCATTTCATAACCAAATATAATGTAATGCATAAACAACTGAACATAATTTATGTTTCACCAAATACATTTATGTGTATTAAGATAATTTAAAACAAACTTTATTTGGCATTTCATAACCAAATATAATGTAATGCATAAACAACTGAACATAATTTATGTTTCTGGATTCTAAGGTATGTTTCAGTAACAAAGGTAGAAAATGCCAAGTTCTGTTTGGTTTTGTTTCAGCCTGTATCTTTTCCCTTCTCTTGTGACTCCATGGAGAAAGCAGTCACACTAATGAAGGGGGACACAGAACAAGTAAGAGGACACTTCAAAAAGCCCATTGAAAAACAGAATTGAAATATAATATGAATTTTTCCACGAACTTTTTAAAGTACCCTTGTACTTCCAGTTGAGAGTTACGCAGAGACCGCATTAAAGGCATTTCTTGATATGATTAGAAGTGACCTCTGACTTCCAGAAGTAAATGTCACTTCTGAATTACTTATAAATCCCTTCTCAGACACAGACAGCCCCACTTAAGGTTCTTTTTTCTTTGAACCATGGGAAGAAGCCCTGCAGTCAAGTATGTGCCCACTACAGCTGACTCCTGCGGGGCTCATGTCATAGGACTTGGGCAGGAGCTTTCTCAACAGATCAGGCTCGGTTTATACAACGGACTTCCTCTTGCTTTTCAATGAAAGCATCAAGGTCAAAGAGTGAACTATGTGAACAAACACAGCGTGTTTACTGGTCTCATAACAGATGTATCACAATCACACAAAAACTACAAAAACACCCTTCAATTTGTGGCCATATTGAAAGCACTATAATACTTTCTACTCCCTGAGACTTTTAGCATGTTGTAAAGCAATGAAAATACACAGACACTCACAGAAAGACAGAAAGAGATAGTGACAGAGATAGAGATAAAGACAGAAGAATATGTGAGGGAAAAAAACCTAACTGGCTAAACCCCAGTAGAACTCACCTGAAAGATATGAGCGTTTGGGCTCTACACAGCTTGTGCTAAAGGAGCATTTAGCAAAGAACTTTAAAACTTTTAAGGACTGGGGCAGGGGAAGCCAGGCTGAATATCAAAAAAATTTTTTCTAGAACAAATTAAACAGGCTGGCAACAAATTAAAATCTTTGTGAGATAGCTTTCATCAATATTTATTACAGAAAGCTTTTCAACTATTATCCCATATACTGTTAGAGAAACAGATATATCAAATTTTTATTCATTAAAAATAAAATTAACTTATTTAAAAATGTTTACATACACTTTTTACAACAAATATTTGCTGAAGCATTTTTGTTGTATCTTTTTTTTTAACTTTTGAAAAATGTATTGTTATATACCAGATAAACACAAAATCTTACTTTTTAAAACTATTTTAAAGGCTGCCACGGTGTGCATCTGTCCATTTTGGGCCACTAGCATCCACCAACAGCACTGCAGCCACTCTGCCACTGTGAGCAGTCTTGGGGGCTGTGAACACAGGTACTTGCCCTGGTAGCTACAAGGGGTATATGGAGGCTACAAGGGGTACAAGGGGTACTGGGTTGTCCTTCCCAACCCAGTCTGGACAAGAGGTGGGCAAATGACTTCAGCTAGACCCACCAACTCTCTCCTGTGACTTGGATCTTGAATGGAGCAATAGAAGGAATGGTTAGGTTCATAAATTCAAGTGACGGCCTCCAGGTAAAGCTGTCTGGAGATGGAAATGGTCTGTGTTCGCACTAATACAAGTGTCAGTAGCCGCATGTGGCTGTGGAGCACTTTGAATGTAACTAAAGTTTTAATTTTAATTCATTTTAATTAATTTTAATAGCCACATGTGATTAGTGGCTACCATTCTGGATAGCACAAATCTAGGGTCTCCCACCATTTATTTTGGTTGCAACTATGGTTTCTGCTGCAAAACCAAAGAAACTTTGACACAACCTACAGTTGTATCCTGTCACTTTGACATGTCTAGTGTCTCAGTCAATCATGCAGCTGAGGTGAGAAGGTCTACACGACATCCCCACAGTTCATCTTTCAGCGTAAGGGGATGGTGCCTTGTACAGTGGGGGCAAAGAGCCAGCAGATGCCTAGTGATGGAGGTGTGTTCTGCAGACTAGCAAATTTTGTCACACAAAGATGACCTGAGGAGAAGGAAAACATCAGAAAGCTAATGATTACCTTACAATATAGCTTCCCGACAATCAAGAAAAGTAGTTATCAGCAAACCTGATCTAAACTGAGACCTTTCTAACACCTACAACATAAACCTACCCCAGGTTTGCCTGAAGTGAAACACGGTAATTGCCCAGAGAAATAAAACTTATAGAAATAAATAACCCAATGAACTCTTTGGTAGCAGCATGCATGTATCAGACAAATTACTGCTGTCACTGTAACAGAAACCTCCTGCCCATAGTAAAAACACTATACCATAATATGCCTCTACAACTATGTCTGTTTTATCTACATGTTGCATTTTTTATTTTAATCCCTAGTTATTTATATAGATAATATGCCATATATTATATATCATATAAATAATTGATTTAAAGTCATATTAGTATCTATAAGTATATCACAACAAGCATATGACTAGGCTGGATATTTCTTCCCTTTTGAGATTATTAGTTTTTGCAGTATGTATATAATATGTATTATGTATGTACTATGTATATAATTGTGGTGTCAAAACAATATGAATACCATAAATTGGCTTTAAAGAAAATTATTTTAATACAGTGATATTTGCTAAAAATACAATGTTTCATGTTTATCTCACTAGATAAATAATCTAACTACTGCAATGAACTGTCAAAAACCATGCAGTCTGTGCTTTATGAAGAAACAGTTTCATCACCTCTAATGATTAAATATTAAGGACTGTATTTATTGTGCATTGCAAATTACTCCAAAACGTAAGGGTTGAAAACAACCAGTATTTATTCTTTCATAGATTCTGTGGGTCAGGCATCCAAGGTGAGGCCTGGCTAGCTCTTGTGGCTCAGAGTCCCTCATGAAGCACTGCCCTCTGCTTCCAGGTTTCCTCTCCACCTCACCTCCCCTGCTGGCAGGACCTCTTTGTCCCATACCACATGAGACATGCCACAGTCTTTTAGCAACCTATCTGAGAGGTGACATCCCATCACTTCTGAGCCAACGTGTCCAGCCATCACTCCAGGGAAAGGAATACCAGGTGGCCTTGTTAGGACTGCCTACCACAAGGACAAAGCCTGATGAAGCAACACACACTGTAAAGAGCATCTCCTCTACCTGTCTTTTACCAAAAAGCAGTTGTTTCAAGGAATACCAGGTGGCCTTGTTAGGACTGCCTACCACAAGGACAAAGCCTGATTAAGCAACACACACTGTAAAGAGCATCTCCTCTACCTGTCTTTTACCAAAAAGCAGTTGTTTCCATAGAGAACATTCAGAGAGTAGAGTATTTTCCATAAGTTCAAAATCATTTCTCATTCTTTTAAAATCGAGGAGGAGAAGAAAAGAACATGAATAACCACTTATCTTTAAAAAATAATAAAAGATGGGCCGGCCTGGTGGCGCACTGGATAGTGCGCCGCTTGGGAAGCGCGGCGGCGCTCCCGCCAGGGTTCGGATCCCACATACAGACCAGTTCCCGCTCACTGGCTGAGCGAGGCTCGGGAGCAACGCCGAGGGTTGCGATCCCGTTGCCGGTCCCCGTCCGGTACGGGGGCGACACTGAGGGTTGCGATCCGTTGCCGGACACGGAAAAAGACAAAAAATAAATAAATAAATAAATAAATAAATAAATAATAAAAGAGAAAAAGTGGGGAGAGAATAACATGGAAGACATCCTCTTGGAAAGCTCACCAGTAAAGGAAGTAAAGGAAGCAATGTCCACACACCAACAGGTTTTCCTGCCTTTTTAAAATGTGCTGATTTAATTGTAACCATAAAAAAGTGGACACTGACTGTATTTCATAAAAACTGGACCTTGATGTTTCACTAAATGAGAGTTCTAATAAATGTCTTAAGATATAAGTGGAAAATCCTCAACACCCAGATGTTTTCTCTCTGCTATAGACACAAAGCATCTGGGTAAGTGCTTTTCACAGTTTATCAAGTGTTATCATATATACAGTAAAATATTAGTGGTAAAAGAAAGAATATGTAAAAATATTTAATACTACCTAAAAATGACCAAATAATGGAGTAGACATGAAGACGTAAATACTTTTGATTTTCCTCATGAAAAATAGGTCACAAGATGAAAATTTGAAGATTCTGGCACAGCAGCACCATTATTAATAGATTAATAACCACCATTTTTTTTTTGTTTGTCCTTTTTGAGACCGGCCGCACCACACTCAGCCAGTGAGCGCTGTGAGCGCACCGGTCATCCCTATATAGGATCCGAACCTGCGGCGGGAGCACTACTGCGCTCCCAGCGCCGCACTCTCCCGAGTGCGCCACGGGCTCGGCCCTAACCACCATTTATTGAGAACTTATTATGTACTATGTAATTTAATACATTATTTCTTATAATGTTTGCAAAAATCCTATGAGGCCACTACTGTTATTATTCTCATTTGACACATCAGTAAACTGAGAGAGAAAGTAGAGGTAAAGTAACCAACTAATCCATGTGCACTAACAAAGCACTGGTGGATTAGTCTGACTGGAAAAGGCTCGCCTGCTTTTCCTGAAGGCAAGCTTCCTCCCACCAGCAGGGCAAACCTCAGTGAGAATGAATCTGCATAAAAATACATCTGGATAACTGGAACAGAAGGAAAAATGAATTATTAGACATCTCATCAGGTATCAGAGGCAGTGACAATGGCAGAAAGCTTCAAAACAAAATCACACGGTGGTCAGCTCCCACTAGGCCAAGATGCACGGAGGTCCACACCTCCACTTCCCTTCCGCCTGGGTGCGCGTCCTCCTGTCCCTCGTCACTCTGCTCTCGGACACTGGCCCAGCCCTAACTTATCCTGTGGTTTTTAGGGCTAGTACTATAAGAGGAGGCCAGAGGCATCAGACACATGGAACTGGCCACAAGGCACAAAACCTTGCGGAGGTGTCCGGGCCAATATGTCATGTTCCCATCTGTACTTTCTGAGGTCTCCTAATGGAGACCAGCCCGTGTGGAGCAGCCTACTTATTATTTTTTTTAACTTTAAATAAAAAACAAATAGCAAAATGAGCAAATTAAAACAGGCATAAAATTTGTGACTAAAACTATAAGGTGTTAGTTAGCATTCTCCTCATTGGGAAAATCACCAACGTTGTGTAAAATGACAGTATATAAAAATTTTGTTACTTAGGGAACTAGTCAACAACTGTTTCATATTAAGAAAGTGGGATGAGCCATTCTTCAGAGCATAGCCAAGCAAGATAAAGCAACTCCAACTTAACTGGAAACAAATTGTTTTCATAAAATGTATCCAACATGTAGTTAGTTTCTCAAAACTCTAAGCCATATCTTAAGAAAAACAAAAGAAAACAAAAAATAAATAAATAACTTTCCCCTCCCCAAACAAAAACAAAAGCAAAGCATACCACAAAAAACCCCTAAAATCCTTATCTAAACCAGCAAGAAAACTACCCATGACATACAACAACATGAATATATTCACAAACACCCATTGCTTTTTCAGATTCAGCTGGCTAATTTATTTTTAAAAACCCTATATGTACTTGTAAAATGTTCACTGCATAGTATTAATAGACTATAAGTTAAAATATCATTG
>NW_007726336.1:334701-339324 GCF_000696425.1 Galeopterus variegatus | reverse complement strand
TACAACAACATGAATATATTCACAAACACCCATTGCTTTTTCAGATTCAGCTGGCTAATTTATTTTTAAAAACCCTATATGTACTTGTAAAATGTTCACTGCATAGTATTAATAGACTATAAGTTAAAATATCATTGGCCAAAACTATCATCATAAAATGTTGGAGGAAAACCCCATAACGCTGGCCACTTGTAGACTTCCTAGTTATTCAGTTTGCTCATAAATGAGCAGAAAGGTTTAACAAACATGTTTATATATATATTTTTACAGTTTCATATTTCAAACCACTTCAAGGCACAGGTGAAAGTAAAATACACTCAAAATTAATCTATCTATAGGCCAGCACTTTTTCTCTCTTGCCCCCATCTCCCAGCTAGCTTCTTAATGAGCAGGACAAGACAGGTGGGTCTCTTCCCTTTACCCAGTTTACCAACGTCCTAAGGATTCTACACCCACTAATGGTCGGCTCCACAGGGGCAATCCCTGTCCTCTTGCCTGTTCCAGGAGAACACTGAAAGGGACCTTTCAGAAATGATGGGTATTAACGACTGCTGTCCTGGAAGTCCTCTCACATCCCTATACAAAACATGCCTTATGTCAATAACCGATTATTACCAGGTGTTCCTCTGAAAAATTGTTTGAGATGCAGAGACTAAAATTAAGCCATATTGTCAGTTTTTTAAATGGAAAACTCTTTAAAACTGAAAACATAATATGCACTTATTACAAATTTAAAATACATGTTGCAGAGTTTTCTAGGGTAGATATTTGGCTAGCCCACAGCTAATTCCTAAACTCTTTCCTTAAACCCAATAAAAGCAACAAAAATTAATTGAAAAACCAATGGAGGAGGGAATAAGAGGTGGGAACAGAAAAAGCAATGAGAAACCAGAAGTGGCACAATCTTAAAGCTTAATCCTCGAAAAGTAGGGGCCAGGGAGTGCACACGATAGATCTCAAGTACGGGCAAGGTATGGTGGGGCTTGGAACCACATTCCACTGCCAGAAGTCTCACGGGGCAAAGACGGTGAATGGGCAAAACCTTGGAAAGTGTCAGTGCTACTACCACCCCTCCCCCCATTTGAAAAAAAGGTAGGAAGGTGGCCCAACTTTTTGAGAAACAAGGCCCCTCTTCTCATCAGGTGTTCGCATGGAACAGGCAGACAGCCATTTTGGTTTTTTAACTCATATGAAAGAGGAAAGCTGGAGAACAAAAGCAGAAAATATCATAATCATCTAATCACTAATCACCCCCAACAATTAAGCAAGGATTTCGTAAAAAGTAAGCCAAAAGTGAAAATAAATGAAACAAGATCAGTGAGACCAAGATAATTGAACAGGAAAAGTGCCTGAGTGAAAGGGTTAGGAAAAATCAATTCATGGACATGACATGTGCTGAGAGTAGCAAACTCCAGTAACAAGTGACCTGCAGGTATTACCTCATTCAACCCTTCCAACCACCCTGTGACAGAGGAGCTACCATTTTCCTCCACACGGACAGGAAAGCAGAGGCCCCAAGTAGGGCTTGGATGCAAGTTGGGGCAGGCTGCTCTGGCTCCCGCTCTCCTATCTTGCGCTCTAGAGGGAGTGCAACCTTGACCCTTGCCCTGTTCCCAAACACAAGTGTGTGCACACTCAGTGGTTGCACCACCTTCCTATCTAAAGCTGGTGGCAGAGCATGAACAGCTATGGAGGTGAAGGCCGGGACAGAAGGTGGGCCTGTGAACACTGAAGACCCACCGTCCTGATTCCAGGCCCCTGTCCTAAGGTGGGGAACAGTGTTTCTCACAAGCAGCAGACGCCACCTGACTAGGTGGAGAGAGCCCTGGGAAAGGACTTTTAAAGCTGAAGAATGAGCTGCCTCCAGCCCCTGCTGTGGGATTCCTGCCTCCCCTCCTGCCACTCCCTCAGATGACAGGAAAAAACAAAAACCAAAACCAAACAAGCAATACCGAACCCTCTACCCAACTCTCACTCCGTGGAACAGAACAACATTCCTGATAGAGGCTCATGCTAAAAAACATGTGGGATTTAAAAAACACTGGCATGGTAACTCTACAAAAATAGCCCAGCCTCCCCACTCTCAAAGCAAACCAAACAAGCCACCCACTGAGGACAGCAAAGGCACACAGCATGTACAGAAACAGTCCTTTACTTAAGGAAGCTCATGCAACAACTGGAGGAAGGTTCCCGTAAGTGCTTTACTATGAAATAATTCAGAGAAGACATGAAATCAATACACGAGGCTCAAAGTGTTGGCGATAAATCGACATTGAAGTGTAAAGTGGGACTGCAGAGCTACAAAAAGCACTGAGGTCCAGAATAGTATTATTACAGAACTAATAAGTAAATTAGAGATAGCATCATGAAAGAAGTTAAGGCTACTGACAGAAATCATGTTAAAGGCAAAACACTACAAAAAAGGTAGAATGTATACAAACAAGACATTAGAAGCTGAGCAAATAAACATTACAGGAGACACAAAGTCTGTGGATGAAAAGCCACGTGATAAGGATGGCCAAGAGCAGGCTGCGAAGAGTCTGGCTGCTTCCACGCCACCCCAAAGCAGCTGACCCACGCCAGCAATGCCTTCCATGGACTTCCTGCACAGGACTCTGGCCAGCCCTGCCAAAGCCAGAGGGGGCTGAGCTTTTTGTTGTGGCAGCTGAGCCCCCACCCCCCACTTCTGCCTGCTCACACCTTCACTCCCTTCTGTGCAGCCTGTTCTTCCCACCCTGCAGCCCTTCAGCCGTGTCTCACCAGACCCCCACCTGATCTTAAACCTCACCCTCGGTCTTCCAACTTTCATCGCACACAGCCGGCGCGCTCTCCTCCGCCACCGCCCTGTTCTTCTCTGACTCTACATCTGGACAGGGCAGCACTGCTGCAGACAGTCACCAGCTCCATCAAACGGTGTTCCTCAGAGTTCAACCCCCTGCAAGGGATGCCTGGCAGGGAGCTCACTCTCACTCCCATGAAGGCTGTCCCCCTGACCCCCGTCTGGGTGCCTGTGGGCCCCAGGTCTTCCTCCCCCTCAGTCACACACAGCGCGCTGTCTGGCTCTCACACACGTGCACATGCGAAGCCTCAATCCTCAGCCTCTCCATCTCTTCAGATCATCTCTCATTCTGACCCCTCCTCCTCCCTGACATCACTGGGCTCAGAGGTAGGAAGAATCCCTTCAGTTGAAATAAAACCCACTTGTGTCCCAGGACCTGAGTCCTTGGGTCACCAAACTGTTGTTCTCACTGTATCACTGACCCCTCCTGCTATGGGCTTTTTTTCTCTGACTGTAAGCATGCTTCCCCCATTTCCACAGCTAAAAGACTCACTAAAACTCTGTTCTTCAGTGTTTTACAGGAAACCTAACACCTAAAATATAATGGTACAAATCAGCATTTCAAGAATGATTTCTGCTTGTTTACCTGGCAACAACATCACACATTCCCATTCAAAGGAGCTGATTTCATAAATGCTAAATTTATGATTTATGTTTTATTATTTAATTTTACTAAATGATTTGCCATGATAACAAGACACATGAGAGATCAGGTTGAAAAAAATCATCTGTTTGGGGGAAAGGAAAATATTGGACAGAGTATCGCTATTTTTCCTGTTCTTTTTTTTTTCTAATATACATTTCTCAAACAATTCTGAAAAGATTTCCCTCAAAACAAAGAATTATATCAACAGCCAACTTTGTGTTAAAACCAAGAATGGTGTAAAATAAATTTTCTGATGAGGCGCATCTAGTAAAACAAGAGCCTGCAGCCACCGGCCTGGCTGGCTCTATAGTCCACCCTCAGCACTCCAGTGGCCACCGCCACGCTGCTTCCCCAGCCTGTCCTGTGAGGGTTTCCAACACAGTTACACTGCTTTAGTCAAGACACATAATTTCAACAAACAGTGCTCAACCTTGAGCTACTCTTACTATCTTCTTTCATTTGAGTTCAGGAGTAGATGCAAACTACACTTTCAGGAAAGCTGGAATCTTGGAAATACCTTGGTAATACCATGGTAATCTGTCAGTTCTATGAAGTCTTAGATTATAAGAAAGAAGAAGAAAGAGATAAGAAGGAAAAAGAAGAGGAGAAAAAAATAATAACAAAATTAAGCTACAAAAATTTAATTCTGTGTATCTGAGGTCCAAGGAAGGGGAAAAAAGAGAATGAAGAAAGGAGAAAAGGATGCAAGAAGAAAAAGATATCACACAAACAAAGAAGAAAGCTACGGTTTAGAAAGAGACAAAGTGCCATCAGAGTCACAACGGCTGACTACACCAACAGCTCCAACCCTCCCACCAGCCCAGGTCAGGTCCTACGACATACACAGCTTGTGGTGCACAAAGCAGGGGCATCACCAGCACTGGCAAGTCTCCACCTGCATGGCGGCTTCTGCTCCTGAACCAGCCTGCAGGAGGACAGAGGACAAATGGGCAAAGGCTGGGTCACACTGGCCGGGACTCCACCCTGCAGGAGCCAAGCCAGCCAACCACCAGGTATGTGAGTGGGTACAGCAGGACCAAACCCTCCCAATGGGCTCCCAGCCTAAACCACTCGCCAAGAGATAATCAATTTTTATGCATTAAAAACAAAGTAAAAAGGAAACAAAGAAAAAGAAAAA
>NW_007726336.1:330476-333396 GCF_000696425.1 Galeopterus variegatus | reverse complement strand
AGCACTTGGTACAATCTTTTTAATTTTAGCCACTAACAGGTGCTCTAAATTTAAGCACTAACAGGTGCTTACTAGCGTCTCACTGAGGATTTATTCTGCATTTCCCTAATGATTAATTGAGGCTGGGCACCTTGTCATGTGCGTTATTTGCCATCCTTACATCTTCTTTAGTGAAGTGTCTACTCAAATCTCTTCACTATTTTAAAATTATGGTGGTTCATTTTCTTACTCCGAGTTTTGAGAGTTCTTTATGTATTTTGGATACAAGTCTTTCCACTGTCTTGACAGCACCTTTTGACAACATTCTTAATTTCAGTAAAGCCCATTATTTCCATTTTTTTCTTGCAAAGATCATGCATTTGGTGTCCCATCAAAGAAATCTTAGATTTCTAACCCAAGAACTCAAAGATGTTTCTGTTTTTAGGTCTTATATTTAGGTCTGTGATCCATTTTTTGTTAATTTTTAAATAACATGAGAGGTATGAATAGAAGTTCATTCTCTTACACATGGATAACCAATAGCTGAAAAGAATTTTTCCCCAAAAAACTGCCTTTGCACCACACATTATTTTTAAAAATTTAAACTTGTACTATTTATTATTTTTGTCTCTAAGAAGCCTACTAAGAAAAACTCAGATAATACCTTCTTTCTAAAAAATGCCTACAATTATTGCAAATATAAGACAGGAAAATAAAAGTGTAAGCTCTTAACAATGTTTGATTGCTGACAAAGGAAGGCACGGCCTAACAGGTATAACACAAAGGAAGTCTTTGGAAGGCGGGAATGGCCCCAGAGGTAGCGGAAATGTGGCCTCGGTCATACGTACGGGCTCTGGGTTGGGACACAGAAACGTAAACAGCTGACAGGTCAGCCTTCCGCTTTCACTGCCTCTTACACAGTATTCGCTTCTGTCCTCACTGCTTCACATGTTGTTATTAGCAGGCTAGGGTCAACAGTGTGACAAAGCTATGTTTGTAGTGGGTAGCTCCACGTAAATGATGAAAGAGAGAAAAACAGAAATCAGTAAGAAATACGATACTTTTGAACACCGACCTAGAGTTCTGTAAGAGGTGGCCCTGGGAATATTAGAGCCACAGTGGCTCTGTGATCCAGCTAGGAAAACAGTATCTCACAGATCACTTCACCACGCCCCCTGTTCCTGTAACCTCACCTCTGTGGCTGTTCTTTCAACTGATTACATGAAAGCTGTTTCTTCAGCAGATTTTTTTCTGTAGCACTAACATAAGACTAGCAATATAAGAAATACATTAAAAGCATACTTAATACTCAAATATCCTTTATACCTTTGCTCATGATTATGAATACAACACATAAAAGTATACTTATTATAGTCCATGTTCAAAATGTGTTTATCAACCATCTGCCTTAATTTTAAACAAAAAAACTCTTTAATTAAAATAAAAATTCAGGGGTCTCCACTAACCTCTTCTTCTAGAAAGAAGAAAAAAATGGAAAAAATAAGAAAACTGTCTCTAAGCCAAATGTGGAAGTGCAGAGCAGCTGTCAAGGGGCCAGCCTACCCCTGTGAGGGCCACACACCCATCTCACCACTCCTCAGGATTCACCCATCCCAGCTTGCCACTGTGTACAGGCTTTTCTCACTTCTCTGAAAAATTCTTTCAATACCACAGTCATGTTAAACCATTCTGCAAAGAGCCCTACAGGCCGCTCTATCACTCAGCAAACACAACATTTGTTTCTTTCAGGTTTCCAGTTCTCGTTCTCAGCAGATCCTGCATGGGATCAGTTACGACAGGAGACCTTGCACTTTGCTGTTTCCATACACAGATGCAGATGAGTCTCCTGTGTCCCCACGGAGCTGCCACATGTCCAACCCATTAGCTTAAGTTGCATGTTTTGCCAGTACTTGAGTCTAAGTCACTATAGAATGTTCTGTTACTGCTATATATTTGTAGCAACTCAGTAATTTGAATATCCTTCTTATTTTACTGCTAAAGCCACTAATTAAAAACATTTGAAAAAGGGCTGAGGACATATTCATTATGTTTTCTTCTCTGTAGAAAACAGCACCTATAATTTTAAGCTCATTAAACAGGAGAAAATGTTAAGTTATGAATATCTAATGAGCCACTGATGTCCTCCATCTTTTGACATTAGACGAACAGTCACCCTTCCTCCCCCACCAAACAAGCCTCTATCAGACTGGACAGCTGAGTGTACTGACCCAATGCCCGCGAGCTCTTTATTTCCTCTGACTCAGAAAGGGATTTAGATTTCTGTTCCGGACGAATTCTAATAGTATATATCAACACATGCCTCTGGGTGTTGTGAAGGAAAGCAGTACACAACAAAGAGAACAAACCACCCTGAACAGACTGGCAACTTCCTTCAGTACACGGGTAAGCTGTGAGTCCCCCGACAAGCCTGCTGTGGCAGAAGAGAAAGGGCACTATCTTAAAAGTCCAGACCTCAGGTTGTTGGGTTACCACAGTTTTCTTTTTTCCTTTGGTGGCTGGCCAGTACGGGGACCTGAGCTCTTGACCTTGGTGTTACCAGCACCGCACTCTTCCAAGTGGGCTAATCAGTCAGCCCTGGGTTACCATAGGGATGACATTTTACCTTTGTGAATCTTAGCTTCCTATGTATCAGGTGAGGGAGACGGAATGATCCTGCACTGTGAATATTCTGTGAGATTACCCACGTCCTCTCCTCGTCAATCCCTCTAAGTGCACAGCAGTGCTCCGAGCCCCTGAAACCACAGGAAGGGCCTCCCAACTTCCGGAGTGCACTGACACAGGTGAAGTGCTGGGCTCTCACTAAAACATGAAAAATGAGTTCTTTGCTCCTGATTCAAATCAACTCTTCTCCAGGAAAGAAATTTTGCCTTCTCTCGGGGCCGGCCTGGTGGCGCACTGCTACAGTGCGCCGCTTGGGAAG
>NW_007726336.1:323517-330095 GCF_000696425.1 Galeopterus variegatus | reverse complement strand
AATAAAGAAATTTTGCCTTCTCTCATAGGTCCTTCTTTAATGCAGAGGCCACCAAGGTGAAACTTAGGGCTTTCCTGTGTGTTTTCAGGGTATGAATACTCATATAAGAGATTTACTCATGTTGGGACTTTACCACTTACAAAGTAGCTGGATTTCTGAGAGGAGTCACTGGAGAATGGTAAATACAAGTCAATCACTGGCTGATCACATATTCATTATAAAAGCCAGAAGCTGTGTTTTCCACTGATATAAGCTCCCAAAGAGCCTGTAAAAGAAAAAGGAAAAGGGAGGCAAGTGTCGAGTGCATGCCAGGATCCAGGAAACTTTCCACGTACTCCTGCCGCTCCTGATCATTCTCTTTCAACCACGATAACCCCAGAGCTCACGTACATTCCATTCAGCAGCTCTTTGGGTAAATTCTTATACTGATCAAGCAAAGTAAAATTCACGTTGTCCCCTCCAAGTGCTGTGGTTTTATAATTATAATGTGGTGAGGGGTTAAATAAATACTTTCTCTATTCCAGTTCCTTCAAAGTCTTCTCTACTATTAAATGGCTCTTTATGTCTGGTTGAACTACAAAAGCTGTTGAGGAAATCTATCAATCTACCGATCTTTCTTTGTTCTTTTTCTTTTGTTTTTTGAATATTTTTGGAGGAAAAAGCAGAAGTCACTTTTAAAACTTTTACATATGATCAAGGAACAGCTACATGGCAATATGGTGCCTTAGAAAACAGCATAAAGCAGCAAGCAGGGGACAGTTACCCAGTGCTTATTTATGCGCCAGGCCCTGTTCTAAGAACTTGACCAACTCATTTAGCTCTCATACCAACTGAGAGAGGTGGTACCATAACTCCCATTTTACAGATGGGGACACAGCCCCCAATGCACCCACCAGAAGGCTGAGTACTGACACCAGGGCAGTCTGACCGTACTCAACACTACACCACCTCTTCTGTCTCTCTAATGACAGCACAGACTTGTGTGGCTCTCTTGACCAAATCCCAGCTCTACTGGCTGGAGGAACACAAAGGAATAAACACACTTGAATTACTAAGGAGGTGAGACACTGGAAATAAAAAGCAAGAGAACACTTCAAGCACAACACTATTAAGAGTAAGACACCACCACTGGAAGCGGACAGAATAAACGTTTTGACCAAACTGGAATAAAGGTACCATGAAACCATTAAGGCAAAGAAACAAAGCCAACAACACTGACCTTTTAATATGAAAGAATCAAAACAATCTTTTAATTTTTACTTTTTACTATTGGAATATAATCACATATGGTATAGAGGTATATTTAATAAGAATAGGCAAACCTTTTGCTTTTTACTAGTTATTACTAGTGTTTTTGTTTTTTATCTTTTCCTTTCAATCCAATGTACAATTTATAATTTTAAAAAATACACTAGGGTCCACTACTCTTTAGAAAATAACTTATCATGCAATTCCTTAAACAAAGTCCTTTCGTTGCTTGAAACGATTCAGTTTACCAAAATTCTATAACAATCTTTCAGAAATACAGAATGAAAAGCAAACTAATACCTAAAAAACACTTCAACCTCAGACTGTATAATAAGTGACTTCAGGACTGACCAGTTAGCTCAGGTGGATACAGCATGGTGCTGGTAACACCAAGGTTCAGGGTTCTATCCCTGTAACAGCCAGCTGCCCCCTCCCCCCCAAAAAAAGACCTCTTACTCAAGGGAAATTTGGAGAACATTACTTTGACAATTACCATTCTCATGTTTAATAGGATGCAAAGATTAGGGCTTTCTACACAGTATAACATGAAGTGAGCAAGTAACTAGAACTCCGGGAATTTATCAGATACTCATATTTATCAGTAAATCGTGACTTACAACTGAAAAGCTCATAAATATCTTCCTTTGTGTTATGTGAAGTTTATAAGCACATTCCACAGAACCTCTGTGAAAGCAGAGAATAAATTATGTGGTATTATCTCAATAAGGCTACACTGTGTGCTCGTCACAGTAAGCCTCCTAGCCCAGGACAAGCACCTCTCTGTTTAGGTTGAACCGAATTTTTGTCATGTGTAGTAAGGAGTTGGTTTTCATGGATTTGTGGCTCTTCTGTGATCCCACATCTTGGTGTGTAGAGAGCTGAGGAGGACTATGGCAGCAGGAGCTTTGTAAACCGTTCACCGAAGGCGTTTCTTACCTCCTTGCACGGCTCCTCGTGAATTAACACTCAGAACCTCAAGGTTATCTAAATATATCACTGTGCAGTGGGTGATCTTTCCATACCTTAGAACAAAGTGTTAAGTTATTTTTTGAATACGAATCATATTTTAATGGTACAAAATACAGCATAATTCAAGGAGACAAAGTGTAAATATATAAGAAGAAATTAATACAAGTCAAGTAAGCTAAGAGTGAAGACAATTACATTTCTAACTGAATAAAACAGAAATAAAACTAATATCCTTTCTGGCATACTTAAAGACCCATCCATAAACAAATCAGGACAAAGAACGTTAACGAAGTAAATCCTGACTGCCTTCCGCACACAAGCCTATACCAGAAACCAGACACAGAAAGGCTGCAAACATGTGAAGATGGCAGTCTCTCTGGAAGGTATGCACAAACTCATTCTGTTAGCCCGCATTTTCCTAGATTTTGTGATTTGGGACTAAAATATTAGGTGCTGTAAGAGAGGAATAAACAAAGGGCTATGGGAGAGAGACAGGGAAAGTCCTCCCTGAGGAGGGGACACCTGGGATGGGAAGGGAAGGGCCCTCCCAACAACAGCGTGGGTCTCAAATAGCTGAGATCGGGCACAGATACAGGACAGGAAGGGCAAAGCTGAGAAGCAACATTCAAGTCTTCAAGGTCAGGACACATTTATGTTTTCATTAGTAAGCAATGTGAACCACTGAAAGTTCTGGAGTAAAATTAATTTGGCAATCACATGATATAAATTTACTGAGGACAGAAGCCCAGAGTCTAGTTACAAGATGTTAGATTAGCTCAGGTGGAAGGTGACAGAAGCCTGAATTAAGAGAGTGGTAGTAGAAATGAAAATGAATTCTAAGCATGAAAGACAGCTAATCTAAAACAGCAAACTATCCTATCTCTTCAGCTAATATAACTCATCAAGAACTGCCTATATTGACAAACGTTAACGTGCCATCAATGCAGTATGATTACACTGTGAAGATTATTTACCTAATATCAGAGATTTTCTTCTAACAAAAATCCCGAATGGTACAGTGGGGCAATCAATATATCTAGAATCAAATATCCTTAATTACCCATGTGACCTTGGAAAAGGTCCTAAGACTCAGTTGCCACATCTCTGATATGGTAGTAACCTACTTTTTAGGTTTGATGTAGAAATAAGAGGCAATGCAATAATTCTTACCCCAGGACCTGGCATATAGCTTAAACTCAAAGGTCAACTGAATCTGATATGTATAGCCTGGAATTGAAAATGTTTCAAACAAAAGTTGGAATGAGGTTTAAGTTTATATAAAAAGATTATATATTCCAGAATTCCCCATTTGGGCCACAGGTTTGGGATTTTAGACTTCAGATAACCTTAAAAAGGCAGAAAGTATATACACTAATACGTATATATTTCTCAGCATCAGTGCAAACTAATTCAGTGTTGGCATGAGGCTAACCGTCAGCATAGTAAACACAGTCATAGATAAACCCAGCATAAGAAAAGAAGTTTCATGTTCAAAATAACCTGAGTGATAATCCATATTCCTGACTATATTTGTTGTTATGATTTAAAAATTTTTAATACCTTCATTTCAAATTGTCCCATAAGAGATTTTCTATGAAGGTATCATGAAATAGAATGATGTCAAATATTTCATCTAGTTCTACTGTTTATTTGCTTTGAATTTGCTGTCCAAATGGGTAATATGTGAGTGATGGCAGCACTACAAAAGAATGTAGTTTTTAAAAGAAAAACTTTGCACAGCTGCTTATAATAAAATAACCAAACCTCATAGCAAGGGCTGATTAAGATACAGATAAATATAGTAACAGATGCATAAGTCTAAAATAGATCTGAGAAAAATTTTTACAGAGGACATTTCCATGACTGTCCTGACAAGCAATTTTAATGATTAAATATGCTTATGCATTTAGACGTACATTTCTTACATAAAAGCTATTTATAATGCCTCCTTACAACTTAATAGAGTCATACAACAGAATTTTTATTTTAAACTATCAACTACTATCTTGGTACACAGTAAAGCTATCATTTAGAAATGACCTCTATCATTTAACACCTAAAGTATAATGTGAATTAACTTGGAAAATGTCATTTGTTTTTTTCATTTTCAAAACCAAGCTAATTGCTCATGAATTGAGGCACTAGAAGTTATGTAGCTCTATTTTTAAAATACATAATTAAAGGATAAGCTTCAAGTTCTGCCATTTTATCTTCCATTTAACAGGAATTAAATATAATTAAATTTAAATAATGTCATACAAACATTTTATTTCAGTTCCATCTTAGACACAACAAACATGATCGTTTGTAACATATGGAAGTACATGAAATTGCTTTTGGCTAGTCTATTAAATCAGTTAGTGAGGCTTATACTGCAAAACAAACTGCTACCCAGACTGCAGCAATTAAGCTTATGGTGTACTTAGTGGCATAAAATAACACTTCATGAAATTTGTCATAAATAACATGTTAATACAACTATGACCAAGATTATTCTGAAATAGTTATTCTAGTAACGAGATGGCAAGTGGGACTGCACTGTTGCCCCCAACTGAGAGACAGAGGTCCAACCTGAGGGCAGCAAAGAATCTCGAGTCCACAGATTCTGAAGAAAGCTGAGCTTTCTTCACAAGGCCAGCACCCCCCCCACCCCCCACCCCCACCCCCCGCAGAGCCTGCCGAGATGGCTCTGCTGGCTTTGCCACCTCCTTCCAGTCTGCAATGTGTGCTGGAGGGAGAGAGAGGAGTGACATCACCATTCCTTTCCCTCCACACTCCTTCCCCATGCTAGTGCAGCGTGTGGGGTGGAGAGGGGGACAAGAAGGCTGGGGTGCCTGCAGAAAGGTAGACCAGCACTCCAGTCACAGCCCCTCCAACTACTCAAATGGAGAAAAGAGAAGCTGGGGGAGTGGGGAGGTGAACACAGGTGGCAACCTACACTCTGGCTCTCTGGTGTGGCGAGGCTGTGAGAACCTGTCCTGAACACCGTGGAAGGTCGCTGGGCCGCAGCCCCCTTACTAGCATCCTCCTACACAAGGAGACAGCCTACCAGGCAAAGACATCCCTCCGTGTTAGAATTACTTACACCACTGATGAGAATAACACTGGCTTTAAAAAGACTGAAGCTTATTTCTCCTTCTAAAAACTTCCAAACTTGTAGGCATTCCTAGGTTCTCTCTCGTTCTGCCACCCCCAGGTGCTGCCCTCTTCTGTGGGGCTGACAATAATGATTCCCACCAAGTCTACACTGCAGCCAGCTATGTGGGCAAAACCTCTGTCACAAGGCCATCCATCAGCTATACGGCAGGCTAAAAGGGGTGTGCTGAGCTAGGTGGATCTCAGCCAGGCAGAACTTAGCAATACTAGTATTAAAAGGAAAAAGGTAAATGTATACATCACATCACCAGAATGAAGGAAAAAAAAACAAAACATCTATTTCAATAGACACAGAAAAAGTGTGTGATAAAACCCAACACTCCTTCATGATACAAACACCCAACAGTTTAGGTACAGAAGGAATGTACCTCAACACAATTAAAGGCCATATACAATAAACCCACAGCTAATATCCTACTGAATGAACAAAAATTGGGAGACTTTTCTTTTAAGATCTGGAATAAGACAAAGAGGCCCACTTTCCCCACTCCCATTCAACATAGTGCCAGAAGTTCTAGCATGTGCAAAAAGGCAAGAGAAAGCAATAAAGGGCATCCAAATCAGAAAGGAGGAAGTCAAACTATCCCTATTTGCAAAAGACATATCCTATTCATAGCAAACCCTAATGACTCCACCAAAAAATTACTGGAATAAATGAATTCAGTAAAGTGGCAGGATACAAAATCAACACACAGAAATCAAGAGCCTTCCTGTACACCAACCATGAAATAGCTGAGGAAGAAATCAAGAAAGTAATCCCATTTACAATAGCTATCAAAAGAATGAAACACCCAGGAATAAATTTAACAACAAAAACTATAGAACACTGGTGGAAAAAATTGAAAAGGACACAAATAAATGGAAAGATATCTCATGTTCATGGGTCAAAAGAATTAACATCATCAAAATGTCCATATTACCCAAAGCAATCTATACATTCAACGAAATCCCATCAAAATACCAATGACATTCTTCATAGAAACAGAAAAAATAATCTTAAATTTCGTATGGGGCTGGCTAGTTAGCTCTGTTGGTTAGAGTGTGGTTAGAATGTTGGTAACATGAAGGTCAAGGGTTTGGGTCCCCCACACTAGCCAGCCGCAAAAAATAAATAAATAAATAGAATGTATGGAGCCAAAAAAGACCCCATATAGTGAAAGCAATCTTGAACAAAGTTGGAGGCATCATACTTCCTGATTTCAAAA
>NW_007726336.1:321037-322293 GCF_000696425.1 Galeopterus variegatus | reverse complement strand
TACGGGCGCGACACTGAGGGTTGCGATCCGTTGCCGGTCACGAAAAAAGACAAAAAAGGATTAAAAAAAAAAAAAAATGAAATCAGGCAGTGTCATTCAGCCAACTTTGTTCTTTAAATTTCCATAAAAATTTGAGAATCACCTTGCCATGTTGCACAAAAAGGCTGCTAGGATTTTAACTAGGATTGCATTGAATCTATAGATCAATTCAATGAGAAATGACATCTTCAAAATATTGCATCTTGTGATCCATGAACAGGTTATCTCTCTTCAATTATTTAAGTCTTCTTTCAGTTCTCTCAGCCAGGTTGAGTAGTTTTGAGTATGCAGAATTTGCACATATTTTGTTAAATTTATTCCCAAATGTTTCATAATTAATGCTACTGTAAATGGTAGTGATTTTTTAAGTTTAATTTTGCAATGTTTATTGCTAGTATATAGAAATATAATTCATTTTATACTTGGCCTTTTATCCAATGACCCTGATCAATTCACTTTTTAGTTATAATAGTATTTTTGGTAGACTCTTTAAGGTCTTCTCTGAACATGATTATGACACCTGTGAGTAGTTTTAATTCTTATTTCCCATCTATACACCTTTTATTGCTTTTCCTAGCCTTACTACACTGGCTAGAATCTACAGTACAACGCTGAGNTGTTGGTAACATGAAGGTCAAGGGTTTGGGTCCCCCACACTAGCCAGCCGCAAAAAATAAATAAATAAATAGAATGTATGGAGCCAAAAAAGACCCCATATAGTGAAAGCAATCTTGAACAAAGTTGGAGGCATCATACTTCCTGATTTCAAAATGTACTGTAAAGCTATAGTAACCACGACAGCATGATACTGGCATTAAAACAGATGAACTGACCAATAAAACAGAATAGAGAGCCTCAAAAAAGGAAGACCGGAAGACCCATTACCAGGGGACACCTAGCAGTCTCTGCTACAGAGGGCCAGAGCTGCGTGGGAGTGCAGGAGGAGGAGTTACAGTCACAGGCCTCTAACCCGGGGGAGCTGTGGTACCAGCGGAAGCCACAGAAGAGCCAGCACTGGACAAGTGCCACCCAGAGAACAGCAGCAGTGAGAAGCCCCTGGATCCAGCCTCCTCCCGGCCCCAACACAAGCAGAAGTCAAGATCTAGACGGGAGGCGAGTTGAGTCCCAGGAGAGAACCACCACTCCCTCAAAGGTGAAAGAACAGGGTAGGAAAAACAGATCACAGCCCTCTGCACTGATGGTTCCCTGACCATACA
>NW_007726336.1:319293-320287 GCF_000696425.1 Galeopterus variegatus | reverse complement strand
TTTGGGTTTTCACCATTAAATATGTCAGCTGTAGGCACTTTGTCAGGTTGAGGAAGTATCCTCCTGCTTCTAATTTACTAAGTTTACTTTAAATCATGAATCAATACTGTTTACTGTCAAATGCTTTTTCTGCAAATATCAAGATGATCACACAATTATTGTTTTTTTGTTAATATAGTGAATTATAAATGAGATAAATCTCAGTTATGATATATTATCTTTTTATGTGTTATTGAACTTGATGTGCTAAAATTTTATTAAGGATTTTCACATCTATTTTCTTGAGGAACACTGATCTGTAGATTTAATTTTTTTTTTACAATATCTTTGTTTGCTTTTGGTGGGAAGGTAATGCTGGCCTCAAAAAAATGAGTTGGGAAGTATTCTCTCCTCTGTGTTCTGAAATAACTTGACTAGCATTGGTAATATTTCTTCCTTAAATGGCTGATAGAATTCACCAATGAAGGGGCCGGCCTGTGGCTCACTTGGGAGAGTGCAGTGCTGATAACACCAAGGCCACGGGTTCGGATCCCATATAGGGATGGCCGGTTTGCTCACTGGGTGAGCGTGGTGCTGACAACACCAAGTCAAGGGTTAAGATATCCTTACCGGTCATCTTTAAAAAAAAAAGAATTCACCAATGAAGCAATCTGGGCCTGGAGTTTTTTCTTTGTGGGAAAATTATTAATTACAAATTCAATTTCTTAAAAAAGTACAGAGGTATTCAAATTCCTATTTCTTCTCATATCAGTTTTGGCAACTATGTCCTGTAAGTTGGTGATCTGCTGGCGTAAAGCTGCTCATAATATTCTCTTATTACACTTTCAATGTCTACAGGATTTGTAGTGATGACCTACATTTCAATCCTGATATTGGTAATTCATGTTGGTTTTTTTTTTTTTCCTTAATCAGGTTAGCAGTGTTACACATTTTTTTTTTTTCTTTTTGACATTTTCAAAGAATCAGCTCTGTTTTTACTGATTTCTCTGTTGTT
>NW_007726336.1:317047-317780 GCF_000696425.1 Galeopterus variegatus | reverse complement strand
ACATCATTCTATTTTGATAACATTCCATGCGTAACTTGAAAAGAATGTGAATTCTGCTGTTGTGTGCAGTACTCTGAAAATGTAACTCAGGTCAAGCTGTTTCATAGCGTAGTTCAAGTTTTCTATTGTTTCACTGATTTTTCTTTCTTCTCGCCCTATGAGTTATGTAATCTCCAACCAACACAGTGAGTTTGTTTTTCCCTTTTAGTTCTGAAAATTTTCACTTCGTGTACTCTGAAGTTCTATTACTATAGTTGTGTGCACATTCAGGACTGCTGTGTCTTCTTGGCGAATTCACTGTTGTTATGGAATGTTCCTCTTTTTTTCCTGGCAATACTCCTTGTACTAGTCTGTCTCGTATTTACATAGCTACTCCAGCTTTCCTACTTATAGTTACCATGGCTTGTCCTCTTCCATCCTTTGCATCTTTGTAATTAAAGTTTGTCTCTTACAAACAGCACATAAGAGAGCAGTGCCTGTTTAATCCATCCGACAATCTCTTCCTTTTAACTGCACTGTATCAAAATTTACATTTGATGTAACTATCAATATAGTTCGGTTAAAACTCACCATCCTGCTATTTGTTTTCCATTTTTACCATCTGTCCTTTTTTACTTTTCTTATCCTCTTCTTCGGGTTGAGTATTTTTAGTATTCCATTCTACAGACTGAGTACCCCTTACCCAAAAACGCTTGGGACTAGAAGTGTCTCAGGTTTCAGATTTTTTTTTTTT
>NW_007726336.1:309828-316153 GCF_000696425.1 Galeopterus variegatus | reverse complement strand
ATATTATTTTTTATTGTTGTTTTTTATTAGGGTTTCTTTCCCCCAGTATTTTCAATATGTATTTGGTTGAATCCACAGATACAGAACTAGCAGATACAGAGGGCTGACTGTACATACCTCTTAGATACATAGGAGAGAAGTAAATTCAACATGTAATGGCTGTCTCAAGGCACTAGGACTTAATTTAGCTTTCACCAAATTTTTAAAAAATGTAGCCATTATTTTTTCAAATATTCTGTTTCCTTACCTCCACTATTAGCATTGGGACCACTCGATACCACCCCATAAGTTACTAAGGCTCTGTTCATTTTTTTTTTTAAGTCCTTTTTTTGTACGCTCTGGTTTTGATGGTTTCTATTTCTGTGTCTTAAAATTCACTAAACTCTTCTTCTAGACTATCTATCTAGTCTGCTGTTAATTCCACCCAGCAAAATTTTCAGAGACTGTAAATTTTAGTCCTTATACGTTCCACAGAGTTGTTTTATATCTTCCATCTCTCTCATTAGGTTCATTAAAAAAACAAAACAAACGTTTGGATACAAATTTAACAGCTGTTTTGAGGTCCTTTTCTGCAAATTCCATCATCTATGTTGCAATTTTCAGAGACTGTAAATTTTAGTCCTTATACGTTCCACAGAGTTGTTTTATATCTTCCATCTCTCTCATTAGGTTCATTAAAAAACAAAACAAAACAAACATTTGGATACAAATTTAACAGCTGTTTTGAGGTCCTTTTCTGCAAATTCCATCATCTATGTTGTATCTCTGTCTCTACTGACTGCTCTTTCTCCGGGGTCACTTTTTCCTGCTTCATCATATGTTTACTTTTTATTGGTTGCTAGACAATATATTGTTTTGTTGTGTGCTGAATTGTATTTCATTCCTTTAAAGTATGTTGGGTGTTGTACCACAAGCAGTTAAGTTCTTTGCAGAATAGGTGGATCCCTTTGAGTCTTGTTTTCAAGCTTTGTTATGACAGGTCTAAAGAACTCTTTAAAGATACTCTGGCCCTACTAAATCATAATCTTTTGGGTTTCTACTCAATTCACAGTATGTTCCAGTTCATTCTGGTGTGAACTCTGGGAATCACTCTGCTTACAGTTCCCTGGTCGTTCTTCACCCAGCCCTGTTGAGTTTTAGGATATGTAAGCACATCTTAGTATTCAGCAGTAGACTCGAGGTTACCCCTTTGCAAATTTCTGGATCTATTCTTCTGTGTAGCTACTTCCTCTCGTATACTGTATCTCACCTATTTAATCCACATCAGCCTCCCCAGAGAAACTTCCATGGACTGCTTGAGTTCTTCTTTCTTCCACTGTAGTCTGGAAAATGCCTCTAGGCAGAGAGCTGCAAGGGATTTCAGGATTCCCTTATTTGATTCTTTTCTCTCAGGATCACAGATCTGTATTACCTGTAATCCAGTATCTGAAAATACCTGTTTCATGTATTTTCTTGTAACGTAAGGCAGAAGGGCAAATCTGGTAGGAGGGCAAGGCTGAAAAGAGAACAAGGGTACCCTTCTGAATTGGACGTGAGAATGAAGTTTTAAACGAGGCTAAGCTGAGGGGTATTTTTCTCTCTTGAATAACTGAAGGTGACCAGAAAGTTTCTGAATCAGTCAGTAACTCATGAATCAATGTAAAGAAGAGACTTGTAAAAGTTCAGTTGGAAGCAGTAACTGAAAAAAAAAAACAAAAGCATTTTACATCTACATTCCACTTAGGTCATACTCTTCAACAAACTGCTTAGTTCCCTAAATATTATTTTTGCAAAATGTCACCAAGATACATTAATCTAGCATCTTTAAAGGGTAATTTATAAATTCATTACCTGACAAGCTTAAATTTATGTTAGCTATGTTTCTGTAAAACACAGTGTAACCTGAGATAGCTTCGCGTTGAATCTATTCATTTTAACGTAGTGTTATATTCCTCGTCATGGAGAGGTCATTTAGAAGAAGTAGCAAACACCCGGCCCAGCTACCATCTTCTCCCCTCTCACCTCAAACACAGCTACCCAAACAGCACTATTTCCACTGAACATTAACAAGGCCCTGAACACTCAACCAGGTTGAGTCAACACATGACAGTAAACTTAACAGTCACTCGTGCCCTATTTCAGTAATAACTAAAACTTAAAAATCCAACGCTACGAGCCAGGCACGTTACAGTCTCTACCTTATTTAATCCTCACACAACTCCATGGCACTGGCATTTCCATTATCTTCATTCTAAAGATCAGACAACTAAGTCCAACATTAGTGGGGGAGCCACAATTTATATCTACATGGCCTAGTTCCAGGCTCCACATTCTTAATTACTACATTAGGGGTTGACAAACTATGGCCAGTGAGTCAGGGACCTGTTTGGTAAATAAGAGGCTGTATCTGCCAGGGTAAGGGAGGACAGAACTTTTGGACATAGTCACATAGTATAAATTTGCTTGGGGAAGGACAAATAGGAATCATCAATGTGAGATACTCCTCATAAACCCAATGACCCACTGGCTGTGTGTTCATTTAAGATGGAAATACAGGAGTGGAAACTGCTCTCCCTTGCTCTGTGTCACTGCTGCACTTGTAGGAAAGCCTCCTCCCGCAAGTGGGAATTCTGAACTCCATACCTGCCCAGGATAGGCAGGCTTTATTTAATGTGAACAGAACAGAGTCTGACTGTTGAACGATGGACCCACAGAATGGTGAGGGCTTTAGCTTTAGTCTGTGGCTTTAAAATCTACATCCATAAAAGCTTTAGTTTTCAAAATTTAGTTCCATGGCTGAAGAAGAGTCAGTTTTTATCTGTTTTGCCTGAGAGTACATGCTAGCTGCCTATTCATAAGGAGTGTAAGAGTGTGTGTGTACACGCTGTGCATTGGGAAGGCGGGGGGAGGAGACTGATCTGTATCAAAATTTTATAAACAGACCTTCAATTATACACCGTTTGTGAAAACCCTATTTCTAAGTCGTACCCTCTAAAACAGCAGCTGACTCTGAGCCCTAACTCTGAAAGACTGACTTGCGCTTCCTCAGAAGCCCCCTTGCAGTGCATCTAGACAAGAGCTTTTCAACCTGTCTCATCTGTAAAATCAATCCTACATTCCGAAAGTGTTGTTGTTTCTCATGTGTGAATGGTTCCTCTCTCCTTCTCGTTGGTATTTACCGGTTTATGATGATACTGCCCCCCCCCCTTTTTTTTTACAGTCTACGCTTTCATTTTGGTGAAGCCTTAAAATGGGCAGGAGGTAAATGATAACACTGAGCGCCTTGTCTGCCTTTTTGACCCAGGAGCCTTAATGATTTTAAACTTATGATGGAAAGTTACAACCACACACAAAAGGAGAGAGAAGACCACAATGATCTGTCTTGTACTGATGACTAATCTGCAAGAACATTTTAAGCAAAACAAATTTGGTAATTTGTGGCCTCTAAAATACTAAACTCTGAACAAAGCTCTCTGTGACTGACATATGGATAAGGATTACACAATATCTAGAGACCAGTTTGTTAAAGTGAGTGTCAGATAATTTGATTTTGTAATCAGGTCAAGAGTTCCTTGCAACATATTACGCAGGATCTCACAGGAAAATTGCTCAAAAGGGCACACTAGGCCTCATAGAGTCCAATCCTCTTCTTTAACAAGTAAGAAGAGCCCAACAGTTAGTTTGGTGCGTGTGGCCCTGTAACTATGGGCACATGGAGCCACAGATTCAGGCAATCCTATCCTGCCCACCAATTAACAGAGCAGGCAGTGCCCATGTGGCCCTGTAACTATGGGCCCATGGAGCCACAGATTCAGGCAATCCTATCCTGCCCACCAATTAACAGAGCAAGCAGTGCCCTCTCCCCCTTGTTAATATCTTAATCACAGGTAACTTAAAAGATACATACAGTTTAACATAAACAAATAATATGTATGGGTACTTCAAAAAGTTCATGAAAAGATTCCTTTTCACTCTTAATTGTTTTTCCACAGGGCTGGCCACTTAGCCCAGTCGGTTAGAGACAGCCTTATAACACCAAGGTCACGAGTTCAGATCCCTGTACTGGCCAGTGCCCACCCCCCATATCCCCATATCTCTTTTTCCATGAACTTTCTGAAGTACTCTTGTATAGATTAGATGACAAACTTTACATTAAACTATAAAATAAACTGAGATTCTAGAGAAACTATGAGCATGTGGCAGACCGCTGGTGCATTCTGTGTGTGTGTTTCTCTTTAGCTATACTTTGGGTCGGAAGTTTGAGAAGCACANCCGGTTTATGATGATACTGCCCCCCCCCCTTTTTTTTTACAGTCTACGCTTTCATTTTGGTGAAGCCTTAAAATGGGCAGGAGGTAAATGATAACACTGAGCGCCTTGTCTGCCTTTTTGACCCAGGAGCCTTAATGATTTTAAACTTATGATGGAAAGTTACAACCACACACAAAAGGAGAGAGAAGACCACAATGATCTGTCTTGTACTGATGACTAATCTGCAAGAACATTTTAAGCAAAACAAATTTGGTAATTTGTGGCCTCTAAAATACTAAACTCTGAACAAAGCTCTCTGTGACTGACATATGGATAAGGATTACACAATATCTAGAGACCAGTTTGTTAAAGTGAGTGTCAGATAATTTGATTTTGTAATCAGGTCAAGAGTTCCTTGCAACATATTACGCAGGATCTCACAGGAAAATTGCTCAAAAGGGCACACTAGGCCTCATAGAGTCCAATCCTCTTCTTTAACAAGTAAGAAGAGCCCAACAGTTAGTTTGGTGCGTGTGGCCCTGTAACTATGGGCACATGGAGCCACAGATTCAGGCAATCCTATCCTGCCCACCAATTAACAGAGCAGGCAGTGCCCTCTCCCCCTTGTTAATATCTTAATCACAGGTAACTTAAAAGATACATACAGTTTAACATAAACAAATAATATGTATGGTACTTCAAAAAGTTCATGAAAAGATTCCTTTTCACTCTTAAGTGTTTTTCCATAGGGCTGGCCACTTAGCCCAGTCGGTTAGAGACAGCCTTATAACACCAAGGTCACGAGTTCAGATCCCTGTACTGGCCAGTGCCCACCCCCCATATCCCCATATCTCTTTTTCCATGAACTTTCTGAAGTACTCTTGTATAGATTAGATGACAAACTTTACATTAAACTATAAAATAAACTGAGATTCTAGAGAAACTATGAGCATGTGGCAGACCGCTAGTGCATTCTGTGTGTGTGTTTCTCTTTAGCTATACTTTGGGTCGGAAGTTTGAGAAGCACAAAGCTAGTTAGGAGCAACACCAGACCCCCAGTACCATAATCCAGGTCTCCTGGTTATCGTGCATACAGCAGAAAAGCAAGTGTCAGATTAACCCACTGATGTACCACTAAAACTTAAAACTAGCAATGCACGCACTAGACAGTTACCCCAGTTACAAATGTGAAACTCCCTGGGACAACTAGCAGGTATATGGTGCTTTACAGTCTATAAAGCAGTTTTTTTAAGGCAGCAAATATAATAAACCTTAAAACAACTTTGTAACATAGATATTAGCATCACTTCCATTATACAGGGGTTCAGAGACCTAAGTAACCTGCCATAATTAGTAACCTATCACACAATTAGTAAATGGCTTAAACCCAGTTTCCTTAACTCCAAATCTTTACAAGGTAGGATGAGGCCTACGTTTCACACTGACTGCTCACTTGCTTCCCTTCTCATGCTGTCTTGTTCTAGTTTAATGGCTTTAACAACCAAGCAGACTAACTCGAGGTTTTCAAATTTAGGGTTTCAGTTGCCTGCATTTTCTTATTCCTTTGGGCCTCACTGCTTGCCCCTTGAAATCCTCTGTAAATGGAAAGCAGACATGAAGCTACCAGCAAAGTGCATGCTGTTCTCCCCTGGTGTGGTTGTGCCTGGAGGCAGGAGCATTCCATCCCAATGGCCCCGTCCTTGCATTTGGAGACATTTGATAGCTTCTACTCTGGGGCCCTGGGCACTCTAGGCAGGCAGGGCAGGATGGTGATGACAATTCATCTCCTCCTCCTTCCTATTCTCTTTTCCCTACTCTGAAAATGCTTTCCTTCCCCTAAGGCTACTACCACCTTTTCCATGAGTTCTTGGGAGAAAGACAATAGTGTGGATTTGCTGCTTCCAGCCCCTCCATCCACAGATACTGCCCTCCTGCCCAGAGTCCCTACTCCTGGCCTCAGAGATCTGTCCACTAACTTCCAGCTTCAGCTACAGGATGCTCTGGTCTACAAATATCAAATCCAGATGACTATAAGGATGCCCTCAAGGCAGATAAAATTAAGAGCAGACTAAAAATCCATGGAATCGACCTCTCC
>NW_007726336.1:298968-309141 GCF_000696425.1 Galeopterus variegatus | reverse complement strand
ACCAACAATCACAACAAACATCATCATTCCAAAATCATGTCAATATTTGTCACTAAATGTTTATTCAGGCTGTTTTCTTTTCTTTTATATTTGAAAGCAAAAAATACATCATCTAAACTTTGGGTTAAATTATGCTTTAGCACTATTCCATAGGCCTCCTCATGCTATGTAACATTTCCACAATGAGAATATACTCTGGGTTACAATAAACTCACTCCAACATAACTCATTCCTGTGTCAGGAGCGTACAAGATTTAAAGGGTCTGCAAACCCTAAGAATGTGCACAGAACACACACATACTGAGAAAAATAGGACACTTCAGAGACATATATTTTAAACCCCCAAACACTTCTAGTGTTTATGTACAACTGGTTAATATACCAGTTGTAACTAGCCTATACATGTTCAATTGTGATGCTTCTAAATACATTCAATGATATTATCCATAATATAATATCTAAGCATATATTTAACAGACAAGAAAATAAAACAAGATGCTGGTATGAATCCTCTTCTATCAAGGTTTATCCTGCTGAGGTGATATGACTCATATTATTAGCATTTTCTAAATATCTAAAAAAACATTCTTCATAAACTCCCCCATAAAAGATGCATTAATTAACATCAATGCCTAACTGTCCAGAAGGCCTAGGGTGAAAAGATGTGAGAGACAGTGATCTAACACGAAAACTATGCAGTGACAGATCTAAATATAAATGCTCAAATTTTCCATTTCATTTGCTCATAGATTGGAAGAAAAATGTTTAATTTATTTTCAATACATAATTCTCCCAGCAATATTTTGATTTCAATAGGAAACAAATACCTTCAATAATGAAAGTATATTTTATTCTATATGAGTGAATTTCAAAATGTAATGCTTCAAGTTTAGTCATCTTATATTTCTAACTCTAACGCTGTCACGTTAAAATTACAAGAGGGAAAAGGAAGTACTTACTTACTTTGTTTTATTAAACTACATTATATAAAAATTCAGTTGAAGAAATGTTTTACTTTGGCTACCCCTTCATGGCACACAGGATTCAGTGACCAACCATAGCTCTAAACACAAGGGCACTGGGAAGCATTCCTAAAATTTTAAATACAATTTGGCAAAACAGAAAAACATTGCCAAATCCCTTATGGCATGCTATCCATATTTGTACAAACCTTATCTTCAAAACCAAACTGTGAAGAGAAACAAAGTGAGCACCTGGCTGGGTCTACAGGGCTTTGTATAAGAACTGTCTCCCAGCAATGGGGTTTAAATTTTCATCAAAATGTACCATGTGAGCCAGCATGACACTCTTACTAAAATTGAACTTTCACTTCTTATTTTTTTAAAGGATATGCTTCTTAAGCCAATTAAAGTTCTTGTGAAGGTTGTACGTAAGCAACTAAAATTGACTCTGGTTAGCATAAGGAAAAAGGGGATTTGGGGAAGACTCTCAGAGAAAATCAAAGGGAAACTCTGAAAGATAACAAGCAGAGACCAGGAAGACCAATTGGCAATGTCCAGGGAAAGGGTCAGAGCATCTCCACGGAGATCTCCACTACACTGCCACTGTGCTCCACCTCCCACTGGGAAGGCTTGTGCAAGAGTCCCAGACTGCAGGAGCTCAAGGTTTCCCACCGCAAGGGACGAGAGTCAGAGGGGGCTCTGGTTCCCTCCCTAGTGGAAATACCCTGTGCTTTCCTCAGCACAGGCAACGACAGGCCAGGGGTGTTTTCAGGAAGGGGGATAGACACTGGGCAGCCAAAAAGCAACAAATGTCTACTGTAGATATTCAACAGTTTAGCGATACTGATAGGATCAATATGATACATACAATAGTATATCCATCCTATAGACACTATACAACAATATAACAACACTGATATTTCTCAGTGTAACTATTTACATGAACTCAAGCCACAATCACACTGTTTTGTCTCCTACAGGACTCAAAGTAGACGCTGCCTGTAGGGCAATAAAGGAATACACACATTCTGTTTGGGCTTTACCTAGAATGTTTGTTCAATTCAGATTATGGTCAATATTTTGGATCCCCATGCCAGCCAGCCACCAAAAAGAAAAAACAAACAAACAGATTATGGTCAATATGAATAAAGAATCACTACTCAGCAGACTCTGGTACCACCTTGCCGTATGTGGTACCTGTCAAATCACACACTGTGGTTATTCACCCAAGAAAATACATTAACACTGTCCAAATAAATTCACAATAAGGTATTTATCACTTTGATATGGAGAATAATAGGTTTGTCTCAATGCCTTTTAAAACACCTACATTTTAAGAAGATTAAATATTTATATAAAAACTCAATTGAAGGTTGCTATCTTCCGATTAAAAATGATCAAAATGAAAGTAAATGTTCTAATATGATCAAACTACCTTATTAAAAACTACTAACATATAAACTGAAATTCATATATCTGGAAGGAGCCAAATATTAATAGCCCAAAAAGGAAGATATATAAATCTAATGATCAAAATGAAAGTAAATGTTCTAATATGATCAAACTACCTTATTAAAAACTACTAACGTATAAACTGAAATTCATATATCTGGAAGGAGCCAAATATTAATAGCCCAAAAAGGAAGATATATAAATCATCAGAAACATGTTTCAAAACACCTTCTTAAAACAATATAAGTTCTCCTGCTCCAAATGCTCAGTATTACAAAATTTGGAAATATCGCTCATACAGAGGTATGTAGGATTTGGCTAAAAGGACTTTGTGTGTATGCTGGAATGAAGCAAAAGATAAATCTGAACTTCAGCAGCATTCATCCAAACCCAATTGGAAAATACCTTTACAATAAATTAAACGGAAAAGAGCATGCTTCCAGATGGAAACTGTGGTATGTGCATTTGCTTGCAGAGACAATTAATACATGCAGCTGGTGTCAACCTTCAGTAAGTTTCAATCAAAGCTTGACAGCTACCAGTTATATTTCACACAGGGTAATTATAGCAAATGGTATTCAGGCTTAACGTTCTGCCACTTCTTTTTTTTTTTCCAGAATGTAATCAACAAGATACTAAGATTGCTTCTGCTTAGCTTTCTTTAATATCCACACCTACAAAAATAAATATTCAGTCATAAGGCAATTAATGAAAAGTACAGGTGAGGAAAGAAGACCCAACATTCAGTAGGATTTTTCCTATGACAATTACATCAACAAATATATATGTATAGCTTTCCTCCATAATAAAATATTCTATTAGTCCTTGTATTAGTCTGTTTCCATTGCTTATAACAAAATACCTGAAACTCGGTGATTTACAAAGCAAACAAAATTTATTGCTTACAATTTCTGAGGCTGGGAAGTCCAAAGTCCATCTGGTGGTGGCGACAGTGACCCAGGGGTCTCACATTGCAAGACAGTGGAAGCAGAGGGAGATAATGACAGACTCTCCTCTTTTAAAGCCCTCAGAACCATGCCCCTGAGCATCATTTTTAATCCATTCACTACAGCACAGTCCTACAATCCAATCACCTCTTCAAGGCTCCACCCTTCAATTACCATAATAGGAGTTCCCACCCTGTTAGCAGTCACAGTGGAAGCTAAGTTTCTAATACATAAAACTTGGGGGACACAATTCAAGTTTCAGTGAGTTTTGGGGGGACATAAGTCAATCCACTACATTCTGCCCCTGACCCCCCCAACTCATGTCTTTTTAATATGCAAATACATTCATTTTATCCCCAAAGTCTTAACTTGTTTCAGCTCAAAAGTCCAAAGTTCAAAGTCCCATCTGTGAAATCAATATGTTATCTACTTCCAAGATAAAATGGTGGGACAAACATAGGGTACATATTCCCATTCCAAAAGGGAGAAACAGTCCAAAAGAATGGGGTAACAGGTCCCAAACAAGTCCAAAATCCAGCAGGGCAGAAATTAAATCTCAATGCTGGTGAATCAGGGACCTTGACTCCATGTTCCACCTTCTCTGCATGCTGGTGTGGGGGCTGGGTCCCCAAGTCCTCACGCAGCTCCAATCCTATGGCTTTCCTGATCGTAGGCCACACTTCAGTTCTCCCAGGCTGCCATTCCACTCTGATAGCTTCACAGGTCTGGGGTCTCCATGGTGGTCCCTCTCTTATGGCTCCACTAGGCATGGCACTGTTGGGGTTTCTCTGCTGCAACTCTGACCCCACATATCCCCTTAGCATCACTGCTCTAGCGAAGACTCTATGCAGTGAATCCGCCCCTGTAACAGATCTCTTCCTGGGCCCCCAGACTTCTCCATACATTCTTTGAAATCTGGGTGGAGGCTCCCAAGCCTTCACAGCTCTGGCATTCTGTGAGCCTGCAGACCTAACACCACGTGAACACCAGCAAGACATCCAGCTTGTATTTTTCAAAGCTGCAGGTCCAGCCACACCTGGGGCCAGTTTAGCCACAGCTACAGCAGCCAAAACAGCTGGGGTGTTGGTGTGGGGAGCAGCTTCCCAAGGTGGCCCTGGGCAGCAAACCCACGGAGGGTTCCTCAGGCCTGTTCCCCAAGACCATTTTGTCTCCCTAGGCCCTGGGGCCTGAAATGGAAGGGTTGGCCCCAGAGTCTTCTGCAATGTCTTCAGGGCCCTTTTCTCCTTTTCTTGGTAAGCCTTTTCTTTTGCACTAATCTTCTTAGCTAATGGTCACTGGGCTGCACCACTGCATGCTCTCTGCTTCTGTACCACATTGCCAGGCTGCAAATTTTCCAAATCTTTGCGCTCTGCTTCCCTTTTAAATTCTGGCTTTATGTCATGCCTTTGCTGCCATCAGTCAGTGTAGGCTGTTACAAGTAGCCATGTAGCTTCCTTAATGCTTTGCTGCTTAGAAATTTCTTCTGCGAAATACTCTGGTTCACAACTCCTAAGTTCTAACTTCCACAAAGTCTTAGGGCATGGACAGAATGCAGCCAAAATCCTTGCCAGTTGACAGCAAGGGTGATCTTTGCCCCAGTTTCCTGTAAACTCCTTATTTCTTTTTGAGACCTTAGAACGGTCTTTACAGTCCATATTTCGATCGGCATTCTGCTCACCACCACGTAACCAGTCTCTAAGACATTCCAAACTTTCCCTCGTCTTTTTATCTTCTTCTGAGTCCTCCAAATTCCTCCAACCTCTCCTCAACACCCAGGTCCAAAGCTGTTTCCACGTTTTCAAGTATCTGTGATAAGCCACGCCCCAACTCTCTGATACCAGTTTTATGTATTAATCCATTTCTGTTGCTCATAACAAAATACCTGAAACGGGGTGATTTACAAAGAAAACAAAATTTATTGCTTACGGTTTCCGAGGCTGAGAAGTCCAAAGTCCATCTGGCGGTGACGACAGTGACCCAGGGGTCTCACATTGCAAGATGGTGGAAGCAGAGAGAGAGAGAATGACAGATTCTCCTCTTTTAAAGCCCTCAGAACCACACCCCTGACTACCATTTTTAATCCATTCACTACTGCATGGTCCTACAACCCAATCACCTCTTCAAGGCTCCACCCTTCAATTACCATAATAGGATTTCCTACCCCATTAACAGTCACAGTGGGGACTAAGTTTCTAATACATAAAACTTGAGGGACACAATTCAAGCTTCAATGAGTTTTAGAGGGAAATAATTCAGTCTACTACAGTCCTTTCATAACAAAATATAAAATCTTCAATATGCTCCTAATTTTCTACAATCCCTAGGCTTTTCTACATATATTGCACTGGCCTGTGAGTATCAGGCAGCAAATGCTTTTGCAAGTTAAATTAGGAAACACTGCAGCAGCTCCCCTGGAGACTATGTTATTCCAGAACCTGGTACTCCAACACACTCTTCGTATGTGGTGCAACACTAAAATAGACTGTAGGGTAACACGCACACAGTCCAGATGTAACAGACCATGTGCTTAAACTTATAGTAGAAACTTAAAATAATAATTCTCCTAACATCGTGTACTTTTAAAACTATGTTCTGCAACAACTACATATTTAATATCATTACACGTACACCTGCTGAAGTAAACTTAGGCTGCTCGTGCATCCTCCAGTGTACAGCTCTTTTGAAATGCTGCTCCTCCATGTCCTGTCAGTGCCCTGGACCAACCAGTGTATCTCAGAAGACAAAGGGAGTCTGGAAGCTGTTAGCACCCTGGGTGTGCCTTTTCTTCCTGGGCCTCCGAATCATGCCAGCAGAAAAGGGAGCAGGACCCAGCACTTTCCCCCCGTCTTGAAACCAACAGGATTCGGCTCATTAGGTACTCTCAGATCACCCATGTTTCATCTTTTCCATCACCACATTTATCATCATCTAACATATTACATACTTTATTCATCTGTCCTCCTCCTCACATGTAAGCGCCCTGAAGCCAGGGGGTTTTGTCTCCTTTGTTTACTGCCATATTTTCAGCCACTACAAGTGTCTTGTACGTACGTGGTATTCAATAAAATACTCGATATAGATGAGCACATCTCATAGACCTATAAACCAAAAAAATAACCAACTGGAAAACCAGGTAAGAAATATTAGGCATAGCACATACTCTAAAGAAAAGGAGAGCAAAATCCTGAGTACCTAACACTTGCACTGTAGCATCAGCACACCTTGCTGAGTTGGATTTAGGAGATAAAACAATGGATAGCTCGATCAGTGAAGCTTCTCAGGGGTTAGCAATAGAACCAACTTTGGCTAATTTATACAGAAAAGGAATTTACTGAAAGGTTTTGGGTGGCCCTGAGAATTATCAGGAATACTGAAGAATTACGTTTGAAAAACAGGCAGGAACCAAGAGACACCAAGATCCAGGACTGCATCACCAAACCACACTGAAGAGGCCCACCTTTGGTGAGGACCCCGCTGCCACAAACACTGCCACGGAACTGTTGCTGTGGACAGGGATACAGCCACCAAAACTCAGTGTGCAGCCATCTACCCAAAACCATAAAGCAGAGACCTAGAAAGAAGGCTTCACTTCGGATGCTGTCACGGCCAAACAATGGAAGAGGTTCACATCGCAGCAGTGTTACAGAACACGCTTCACTTAGTATAAACAAGTAGAAAGCTCTTCCCCGGATTCCCTGTGATGTAGAAATCTCCTAACATCTGCATGATGAGAGGATTCTCCTGTAACTGGCTAGTATGAAAGTGTTAGTTAAGGGGCTGTTAATCAGCACTGTATATGAGAACAGTTGAAAAAATAGTACGCTACATTTCACATTTGAACAATTTAGATTTCTACAACATCAACTGGCTAGAATAGTTGCACTTATTCAAGGTCACACAAATAAACATATCTATCTGAAGTATTTTAAACAGTCCATGTCTTTATACCTCAATATTTTTTAAGGCACTAAAAATTATGAGCTTATGGGTACATTCATGAGGCAAATCAGCAAAAAATAATTACAGAGTGACCCAAATAACAGGCAGTGAGAGGGGCGTGGCTCCAGTTCCAGAGCAATCACTAAACTCATGAAAATTCAGTGGTTCACACTTAAAAAGGGTCTGAGCACTCTAACACTTTTTGTGGTTTTAATTCTGCACAGCTGTAAAACACAAATTAACTCCTGAATCTTAATCTACTTTCTTTTCTCTCTTCACAGACATAATACTTGAGTTTAACAAAGACAATCTGCTCCTTTCTTCTTCAACCTAAGGATCAAATGATTGGCACACAAATAAAGGGCTCTCTCAAGGTCTGTGTTACTCAGAGCAGATGAACAGTTTTTATATGTCCCTAGAATCTGAATCATTTGCAACTAAAGGGCACTGAAACCAAGCCTATTTAAAAACTACAACATTGACAAAAGCAACAAACAGAATACAAATGTGCAAAACATGCTTCTTATAAGCAGAAAAAAATCCAAAGAACATGCAAACATAATTTCTGGGTATGCCTCTCAAAAATCCTAGAACATACAAAATTTAGGCAAAATCTTCTGATCTCACTCAACAAACATTTACTAAGCACCTATCATTTAACAAGCACTGGACTAGACATTGCTGATGCAGGAGTTGGCAAAAGGGACCAGCTCCTCCTGTGGTGACACTCAGAGTGCTACGATGACATGTCAACGATATCACCGCACCAGTGGAGAGATAGACTGCAAACTGGAAGAGGAAAGCATAGCGTGATGTTCTTACTTCAACACCTGACGACAATGACACATTCTTAACACGTGTGAATAAAAACCCAGATCCTTTCGGATTTTACAATTCTTATTTTCCACTGAGTTCCCAACAATTGTTTTGAGGCTTATGAATAAATGATTAATAAAAATTTTATAACTGCAAAGTCAAGTGTATAAAAATTAAGAGAGCAAAGTAAAGATGAGATTGACAACTACATTTATATTTCTGAATAATACAGGACTTAATTAACATTGAATACATCTTTGTGTAGGTTAACAATAATTATAAGATGAAAGTGAACTTTAGATAACTCAAAGAAGAAAAACATCTATGAAACAGACAAATACATGAAACTGAAGCATAGAAAAGGCCCCAAATCCATAAATCTGCCTTACCAAGCTTCACCTTTTAATGCTACAGTTTGGAAAAGCTCCTTTTCAATTATGCTAAGGTAGGCTACATGGCCAATCCTACAAGAATTACACTTCTTGAGTAGTTTAAGTGACACTATTCCTAAAACTTGCCCTCTTTGGGGAATTAAACAGAACTAGGTACTCCTAACCACACAGAACAGAATAGCAATTTATTAGGCAAGGAAGGGGCAGGATGGCAAAAGACGAAAAGGACATCTATAAAACACAGTAAGCAGCAACAACACAATGACTACTATCACAACATGTATGGAGCAGTGATCACCTCCCAGAACACTTTCAAAGCCTTGCAAATGTGTTCATTCCCACTGGCTTCACAAATGCCACAATAAAACATGCATGCTTACTCTCACACATATAGATTAGGGACAGAAACACAGAGAGGCAAGTCACTTTCCCAGGGCCACAGAGCAAGGATTCAGAACCAGGAGACCCCACTCTAGGGTCCCAAATCACTAGACTAGATAGGCAAGGTCAGTGGTTTTGTATTCATATTTTCTTGATCTCTTGGAAACACTGAACTAATATATGACTGATTTCAAAGCAGCTCATTTTAAAATTAGGTACTATAGGACCTACAGATATTTAATTTCAGAGGACCCCTATGGTTATTTCCCATTTTTCAAGTACTTGCTTCTGGCTGGTAAGTGAAACAGCATGTTTAAAGTTGGCCACAGAAAAAGGTAATCCAAAAATACATTTAGGTGATTAGAAGACTGTTCTCAACCACGTGAAGCAGTGAATCCTATCACAGCATGAGGCAGAAGCCTGCTCTTTGGTTTTCATAAAATATCAACCACTTCAACAGGCCAAACCTCCAAGCTAAACAGAAATCCCATAACTTATCACCTAACAGAGTGACTATGGCCACTTCTAGAGGCTCTTCTGCCTCTGAAATGCTAGTGACCAAGTGTAATTATTAACAGGTCAAAGAATAAGTGAATTCCAAGGCACTAGAAATTATGTTTGTGAGATGAAAAGTGGCCTTGCTGACACTGCACCACTAGTTCTAGACAGTGTCTGTACATCAAATCTCATATCACTGGACATGTGCCAAAAGCCAGTGACCTAGTTTCAATAGGGTGGGAAAAGAATAGAGATCTGTCCTTTGAGACTGGTACCAAAATAGCTTCCTAAAGCACAGCTCCATGCACTAAAAGTTTTAAATAATTTTCCATGCAAGGGCAAAAAATAATAACCAGCGCCAATATCAAATACAGATTTCCTTTATATATCTTTAAGTTAATACTAGCTCTCGTAGGTTATTTGTATTTTCAAACTTTGAAGAAAACAAAGAGGATCAGTAGAATTAAATTTAAAAATATCTTCAATATCTTCTAATTGCCTAATGTAGTCTCAAATAATGTTGACTACTAAATGAAGATGAGTACTGCATACACAAATTGTTATTAATGTACATTCTCAAAACTGTGCCCTATCTTTATATACATTGTAATGCAACTTTAAAAAATTGTTTTAGACTCTTTTTCCAAGCAATAAAAAACAAAAACAAAAGATTATAACAGTAAGTCAACATTCGTTTTGAGAAACTCAATGTAGATTATTGGCTGACTTTGCCAGTGTCACATCTAAAGAAAAATGCAAGTAATAAAACACAAATCTTTTTTTTTT
>NW_007726336.1:297214-298308 GCF_000696425.1 Galeopterus variegatus | reverse complement strand
TTTTTTTTTTAAAAAGGTATCTTTATGTTACATACACATAAAAATATAAGGAAATACTGAACTTGCAAAAAAGTACCATGGAAACAAGATCTGGCACAATATACACTGGCAAGACTCAAGAACAATAGCTTTTAGAAGATATAGGACAAGAAACAAGTATGGAAGACACTGGGCATATAACAAATACTTAGTATGTGGTTTTCTTCCTGAAGTAAAGAATACAAAAAACCAGATAAAATTACCCATTAGAAGAAACACATTGTACAATAACCTCTGCAAAACTGTGTATGACATCTGTAAGACACACACTTTTTAAAGCAATTCAAAGGTAGAAAATAAAAGGCTGGGTAAAGACACATCAGGCAAATGAGTTCAGCATTGTAGTAGCACAATGAGTACGACAGAATTTAAGCCTTGAAAGAGTTTCCAGGACGTGGCACAGAGAGGTGGAAACTAAGCTGAGGACGGCCAGTGGACCCTGTGGGGTGGGAAAGAGCAGGAGCTCGATAAACGCCAAGAGGAGGAAGGTCAGCCAGCGCCCAGCACAAGGAACGTGAAGACAACTACGCCAAAGCGCATCACGATGCAAACCACTCAGACCAGTGAGAAAGAAAAACCTTAACAGCAGCTGTAGGAAAAACATGGTTCCACAGAGAACAAAGAAGAGGATGGCAACAGATTCCTTGTCCGAAAAAAACACAACTAAGACAGCGGAGCAACATCTTCACAGCACTGGAAGAAAAACAAATGCCAACCTAGGATTCTATCCTCAGCAAAAATATCTTCAAATACAAAGGCAAAGACATTTTTAGACATTCAGAAGCTGAAAACGTTTATCAGCAGCAAACCTGCACTACAGAAATTCTGAAGGAAATCCTTGCGGAGAAGGAAATGATAACAAATAGAAATATGGATCTATACAAAGAAATAAAAAACTGGAAATAACTACGCAAGTAAATATATATAACTTTTTCTAATTACTTAAATCTAACTGATTATTTAAACAAAAGTAATAACAATAGGGTGAGGGTGTATAACATGTAAAATAACAACGCATAACAATACAAAGGGTCTTCAGAAAATTCAAGGAAAGA
>NW_007726336.1:278436-296042 GCF_000696425.1 Galeopterus variegatus | reverse complement strand
TATCATAATTGAAGATGTACAGTATATACTCTAAGACAACTTAATAACATGAAGGGTAACAGTATGTAAACTTAAAAAGAAAATAAAATAGAATCATACAAAATATTCAATTAATCCAAATGATGGCAGAAAAGGAAAATGGGAACAAAACAGATGGAATAAATAAAAAAAAAATAAGAAAAGGAGAGATTTAAACATAACAATATCAACAATCACTAAAGACAAATGACCTGAATATCCCCATTAAAAGGCAGTTTATTTGATACATAAAGTAAGTACTACAGCATTTAGAAATGCAAATAAGGCTACCTTGATTATAGCTGGACAACAGGAAGGTAATATGCTACTCACAAAATAATCAGTTTTTTTAAAATACCAAGTTAACTAATTAAACAACAAAGAAAAAAATTAAAAATTAGGACAGTAGACACTGACATCAATTTGAAGGTATAAGGAGGAAGTCAAAATACTTGGAATCAAAGTCACCAAGTAATTAGATTTCCTTACTTACATAACTTGGACATATTAAACACTAAAGCTAATTTTAACGAAGAAAACATGCAATTCAAGTAAATAACATATTCCTATAATATTAATTCTCCAATCTACTTTGTGTAACCACTCTTTGAAGTTAACTTCATTCTACCTTCTCCTGGAGCAGTAATTCACACATTTAATAATACTGACTGAGCACCTGTCAGCGGGCCATGCCCCTTGCTCTCATACTCTGGGGAACATGAGAGAGCGCCTCTGACTTCATGAAGCTTCAAAAATTTGTACACTTTTACATTTATAATCTATTTTGAGGTAATTTTTGCACAAACTATGAGATTTAAATTGAGGCTCTTTTTAATTATGTTTTGCATAGGAAAGTCTAGTTTTTCCAACAGCATACTCTCCTTTGTCAAATATCACCTGGCCTTTTTTGTGTGGGTCTGTTTCTGGATTCTATGGTGCTCCACTGATCACTGTGCCCATCTTTAACCAATAACACACTGGGTCGGCAGGCAATGCATTCTATTAATTTTTCCTTAACCTGAGAATGTCCTTACTTCACCTTCATCCTTAAAGGATAATTTTCTCTGGCCGTAAAATTCCAGGTTGACAGTTCTTTTCTTTCAGCACTTTAGAAATGTTGTTCCACTTCTGATGAGGAAACTACAGTCTATTCAAATCATCATTTTCCTATAAACAATGGCTCTTACCTCTAACTTGAAAGACTAGGGTGGGGTGGGGGGCCTTTAATTCTAAGCAGTTTGATTATGATGTGTCTGGTCATGAATTTCTTTGAGCTAATCTTGCTTGTGTTCACTTAGCTTCTTAAATCCTATGTTTGTGTCTTTCACCAAATTTGGAAATTGTTCAGTCATTACTTCTTCATTTTTTAAATTTCTCTGAAACACCCTTTCACCTCTCCTGAAACTCTTGAGACACAAATCTTAAATCTTCAGAATATCCCACAGGGTTTCTGAGGTTCAGTCTTTTTTCCCCCTCCGTTGTTCAGACTGAATAATTTTTATTGATCTATCTTTAAGTTCACTCACTCTCTTTTGTCATCTCTGCTCTGCAGATCAGTCCATCCAGTGTGTTTTTATTTTGCTATTAGATGTTTTAGTCCTAGAATTTTTATTTGTTGGTACTTTATATCTTTTATTTATTTTCTGAGACTTTCTATATTTTCATTTCTTTCAAGAGTCCTCATGTGGTATACGGCCTAAAATTAAGGTCCAATGTTATGTGTTACCTTAACATCTAGGGAAACCGGGAGGCCCACAAGTGGCCTACCTATGAGTCCCCTCCCAACGGCTCCCATGATAAGGTCCCCTAAACAAATAGCCCTCTTCATCGGGGGGCCAAGGCGCAGTTCCTACCTTGTCCTGGATAGCAGGTTTTGGTGCCCTGCCAGCCCACAGAATTATCTCCACAAGCAAATCACATCCTCCAGCAGGACCCAGGGGGCACATCACCCTCTTGACACCACAGCGGGCCTGTTCACGCTGCCTGAGTGGCCCTGTGTAATGTGGGGTCACCCTTCTTTGGGCTAGGAGTCTATATGACTAATAAATTGCTGTCAACCACATGTGTCCAGTGCCAGGTGTCATGGGTTTGGCCATCCCCCTAACCCTAGGGCAGAAGTCCTTCCCTTCCCAAAAGGGTGTATAGGAGAGGACTGAAACTGTTCACCCTTACTTCCTGGAGCACTTCTGTGAGAGCGGCTTTAAAATCTTCGTCAGATGATTCCAGCACCTCTGTCACCCTGGTTGGCATCAGCTGATCGTTTTCTCCCATGCAAGTTGAGATTTTCTTGCTTCTTCATATGCTGAGTAATTCCACCCTTACTTCCTGGAGCACTTCTGTGAGAGCGGCTTTAAAATCTTCGTCAGATGATTCCAACACCTTTGTCACCCTGGTTGGCATCAGCTGATCGTTTTCTCCCATGCAAGTTGAGATTTTCTTGCTTCTTCATATGCTGAGTAATTTTGGCCTGGACTGGAATCAGGCCGCAGATTCCAACTAGCCTTGTGTGGACTGTGGTTTCAGCATTTGCTGTTTCGAAGCCTTTGGACAGGGCTGGATCTCAGCAGTGGTCCACCTCTTAGTCCAGCCCTCAAAGTGCTTGGTCTCCTACTTCGCATCACAGACACACATGCGTGGTGCTGGAGTGAGTCCAGGAATTCTTAAACAACTTTATGGAGTCACTTCCCTGAGTCCTTTCTCTTCACCTTCTCTCTGGCACTTTTTGGCTCCCTTGGGTGTCCCCTTTTTGGTCCTCTGGCCAGAACTTTAAGGTTATATTTATCGTGCTCTGTCTTGGACTTCCAATGACTATGTTAGTGTCCAAGGCCAAAAGGTGGAAAGGTAAGTAAAAATAAAGCAACGGGGATCTACCCCACCGTCTAGAGACCACAGCTCTTCTGACTGAAGAAGGCATTTCCCTTCTCCAGAATTTCTGGTGATTTGGGTCCCAGCTGCCACTGCTAACACTATGAGCAAATTTGTTTCCCAGTTTCTCAAGCCTGAACTAGAGAGATCCTCCTGGAGTTCTCTGTTTGCACCAGTGTCTCCTTCTGGGCTTCAGGATGCCTTTGAACAGGCCAGTGGATGCCAATTATGAACTGTACATTTTTATTTTCAGCCCAGACCACTCTCCTAAACTTCACTTTTGTGTAACAGTCTACTTGATTAACACTGCGCTTGGATGTTTAATGATCATTTTTTACCAAACATGCCCAAAACAATATTCTTGATTGTTGTTTCCAAGCCTACTTTTTTCACAGCTTTCCGTTATCACAGTAGGAGGCAATTTCTGTTTTCAGCTGCACCACCAGAATGCATGGACTTATTCTTTACGCCTCCCTGTCTCTTATGCTCCCCATCCAATGTGTCAAGAGATTTTCTAGGCTCCATCTTTAAAAGATACCCAGAGTTGAACCACATCCCACTACTCCAGCACTCCTGCCCCAGTCCAAGCCCCATCGCACGCCACAGCAACAGGCTCCTAGCAGGACAGGCTTCCTGCTTCTAATTTGGCTCTACGATTGCCTACTCTCAGCACAATGATCACAATGAATCTTCAAAAATCTAAGAGTGGGCTGGCCTGGTGGCGAACTGGAGAGTGCGCCACTTGAGAGCGCGGCGGCACTCCCACCGAGGGTTCGGATCCCATGTGGAGACCGGTTCCCACTCACTGGCTGAGCGTGGTGCGGGCGCAACACCGAGGGTTGTGATCCCGTTGCCGGTCCCCGGTACGGGCGCGACACTGAGGGTTGTGATCCCGTTGCCGGTCAGTAAAAAAGACAAAAAGGAAAAAAAAAAAAAATCTAAGAGCATGTCACCCGTCTGCAGATAAACTTTCTCACCCAGCGTAAAAGCTAGAGTCCTAACAGTGGTTGTGACATCTCTATGATCTGACTGCCCCGCTGCTTCTCTGACATACCTCCTCCTATCACTCTGCTCCGCCTCCTCCTCTCTGCAGTGATTTTTCAAGCCCTTTTTACTGGGTGTTACCTCTGCCTGAAATATTCTTCCTCCCATCTGTATGACTAATTTCCTCTACTCCCTTTAAGTCTTAACTCTGATGTTACCTTCTCCATGAGGATTGCTCTGACCTCCCTGTTTTAAAGTGCAAACTCAACCCCTCCTCCGACCCCTTCCCTTTCCACTTCTACCATAACATTCAACTTACCCTTTGCCATGTCCACTGTTCTTGTGCTAGAATGTAAGGTTCATGGTAGTGGGGATTTTTCCTTGTCTGTTCACAGCTGCATCCCCAAGGTCTACATCAGTGCACAACTCAACAAATGTTTGCTAAGTTCAGTGAATAAATATGCCTGGAACACAGTTTGTGAGCAAGGGGAGCAGTGGTAGGAGCTGCGGTCAGAGAAGTAGCCAGGGACCCACGTTATAGGCCTTGTCAACTAAGATCTCTTGATTCTTCCTACATGAGGGCTGACAGAATCCACACTATCTTCTCTAAACTAATGATTCTCAGTTTATATTGCCTTACGCCTGTCTGATTACAATAACGTTATGAGAGGGCAGTTATGATACTTGTACACATGTTTAATGTCTCCTACCAGATTTTACATGGAGCACTGTTAACTCCTACATATATCTGTTTCCTCTATAGCAACTAACAAAATGGCCTGCACAGGGCAGGAAGGCGACAAATCACTCCCCAAACACCCTAACTAAATATAAAGAATGGTTACTAAACTCCATTTTAACGTATAAAGAAATGAGGCTTTGCAGAGTGTGCACATGAGGTATGTTAATAAATACACTAGACTTCAGAGAGCTGCATGAGTGACAGCTTCTAAGGAAATAACTTCAGGAAGCGCTGCACTAACCCCTTCAATGCTGTCCACTGTTCTCAACACTGGTAAAATGCTTGATATTATATGAGCCACTTAAGAAAATCAGTCTTATTTTTGTTGTACTTTTCTTCTTCCTGAAATAGTATGACCTTATTAATCAGATTTGGCACAGAGTTTGCTATTTATGAAGATCAAATTCATCCTCACAGGATAAAAATGCGTCATTGCTAAGGATATTCAAAAGAATAAGCTCAGATTCTGATGTAATTTCTTAGAGGGTTACAACAAAGATTATAAACAAAAGTTTACCAAAATGACTACTGTATTTAAGACAACATTCAGTAGCAGGATTTAAAAATCCATCATTATGTCACAGACACACCTTAAAAGAGAGTTCATGGAAAACATGCCTTATTGCTAAACACAGCCTATAAAAATGTACAGTAATGCCCCCAAATCCCTCACCCTGGCGAGGGAAAAACAAAACAGTGACCAAAAAATCAGTGTTATTAAAAAAAAAGATATGGGGGACTCTTCTAGATGTGAAAAAATCATAGATCTGACCAAATGCAAAACTGGATCCTGGATTGGAAAAGCAAAACAAAAATATCTACAGACAACTGGAGAGTTCTGGATGTGGATCATATATTAAATGACACCACTTACTAAAGTAACATATATTAGGTGCGATGATAGTATTGTGATTATATGAAGCCATTCTTATTCTTAGGAAACTCATGCTGAAATATTAAAAGGTTCACCGTGTTATGACAATGCAGCTTACTTTGAAAGGGTTCTGAGAGAGAGTGGAAAGAGAAAAGGAAGGGAAGGGATAGACTTTGGTAAAGGGTATACAGATGTGCATTTTACTACCTTTGAGATTTCCTAAAGCTTGAAAACTTCACACCTGCCCAAAAAGTTGGGGGGGAAATAAAAAGAACCCAAAGAGCAGTAGAAATACCTAGCATCTTGACCACGTGGTGTACACTCAAGCCAAAAGTCTTAACAGTTACCTTAGGTTACAAGGTTTCTTGACACAATCCCCAAATCCTCCAGTAGAACAGACAAGAATAAAGGCCAGAAATGAAGTAATCTGCTGCTACTTTCTGTGTAAATTTAAAGAAATTTCCCAAACTGTCAAACAGATATTAATGATCTGAACTTATTCTATTCAGTTCTTATAAATGTGTTAAAGAGTGGTATTTCTTTAGAAAATATTTTTAAAAGAGAATTTTATTTTGTAATATTTGCATATTCTCCCAGTTGGGAAGAAGATAGGAGGCTGAAAATGCTTTCTTAAAGGTAAGAATATTGGAGAACAGACTAGGGCTATATATAGTACAAAAATGCCCAAAATATCTTAGAATATTATAGCAAGGTTCTGAGGTAACAGTTTTAATTATTTTTAAAATGGCTAGTGCTATAAATCAATAGCATTGAACTTTGTATTCTATAATATTTGTTTGTAATAAAATATATACATTACAAATAAAAATACTGGTTTAAGTATTTGACAGTCAATTAGTCTTTTAATTATATCTGATATAATTACTATTTGAGAAAGTTCAGTTTTATTTAAATGTTTCTACATTCCTTCACACCTTTCTTTTCATTAAACTATACTTTTAGTACAGTCAGTTGAAACTAAACAATATCCTTTCTAATAAAAACTGAAATTGAGAATTCTAATTTAAAAACTGTATAACAGTATTCCACTGATGCTCATGTTAATGAGGAACATACTATCTCTCCAAAACAGTTATTTTCTAGTTGAACTTATCTTTTTATTTATAAAGCACACCTTAAAAACAACTGTATTGCTATTCAGACTCAAGTTTAAGTATAGAAAACAAACAAAAAAACACTAAACACTAGTTTCTGATAAACTGTTCCTTGTAAACCATTGTCACAGAAGAGCAGAAGTGACGACATGACAACCAGTAGCATCATGTTAACTCTTTTGTCTTCATCCATACACAGTAAATTCACACGGGAGGTACAGTTTCACTTGGATTAACTTTCAAATGCTTCCCAGACCTGTAATAACGTAGGAAGAGCAGAAGTGACGACATGACAACCAGTAGCATCATGTTAACTCTTTTGTCTTCATCCAATACACAGTAAATTCACACGGGAGGTACAGTTTCACTTGGATTAACTTTCAAATGCTTCCCAGACCTGTAATAACGTAGGGGAGCATTATTTGTCAGACTTATAACACCCGTATTTTCTAGACTGGCTGCAATTCATATATCTTACCCAAAGATATTCACTTCCCCCATAATATTAAAAAAGAAAATGAAGCATTTACTTTTCCCACAATATTCTCCCTACTTATTTTCTATCCGTCTTTTGTGGTCAGCAGCTGAAAAGACACAGCTGACGGTAAGGCAGGGCTCCCTAGGGACAGCCAGGCCTGCCCAGGACGTCGAACCCCTGGCTGCTGCCATGACGGTGAAGCAAGGGATGCGTCTTCTTTTAACCAAGAGACCCACCAAGAAGGAAGAAGACGTAAGCGTAGTCTACTGTATCCGTGATAACAGTTAACAGAAATGCTTACAGCCAAAAGGAGGACATCTAGGAGATCATTTTAGGCATGGCAAAATTCGACAATTTAAAAACAGCTTAAAACAGTCTTTTCATATGAGGGTCAACTATGACAAAAGGAAAGGAAAGAGAAGAAATGGAGATGGCAAAAATACCTACAGATTTCTTAAAAATCTTCTGTGGACTGAGCAGAAGATTTTTCTATATAAAAATTTCAGAATAGCTCTTTTAGGTAATATACAAAATAACTGCTCTTATTTAAAATAAACTGCTCTGCTGCTTAAAAAAACAAACTTTACCTGGGGAACTTTAAGAACCACAATACTAAAGTGAAAGTGCACCAAAAATTCTGTGTGTATCTCTTTTTATGTAAATATGAATATGTGGCTTCATACGGAATCAGATTCATTTCTTTTTTGTGTGTGTGTGACTGGTAAGGGGATTGCAACCATTGGCTTGGTGTCGCCAGCACCGCGCTCAGCCAGTGAGCGCACCGGCCATCCCTATATAGGATCCAAACCCACGGAGGGAGCGCCGCTGTGCTCCCAGCGCCGCACTCTCCCGAGTGAGCCACGGGGTCGGCCCTCAGATTCATTTCCAATAAAAAATTCAATGCTACGCAGCATGCTATGAACTATGTACTAGAAAGCTTCATGTTATTAAAGATGCAACTTGTCTTCCTAAGACTCACTTAGGAAACAAACAAAAAAACAGAAAACCATCCTATAAAATAGATGGGAAAATGTTAAGTAAAGCATTCTGATTTTTATGACAAATTCGTTTAATAAAAATTAGAAAAATATTTCTATTCATGACAATTTGTAGTCCAAATTCAATCAAATCTGTAAAAAGTGGGTTTGGATCCACTATTGAAGAGGATCCTGGAGAAGTTAAGTATATTGGGAAAAAAATTCTAATTTCTAGACCTCATATGGCATGGTGCAGCAAGTTCATGAGAGAAGACGAAATGAATTAAAGCCATCATCCTCTTTTCAGTAGTAGAATCAATCTTTTTTCACCTAATCAAACCTAACAGTACTCTCATATAACCATTCTACCTTCTGGTGGTTTTAATACAAAATATTTCATATTTAAGACACAGTAAATATCCAAATTACCAAGTTCCTCTTCATCCCACCCCCAATCTCTGCCACCTAATAATCTGCCCACCCCCGTTCAAAAAAAACTTTTAAACATCATTAAAAAGTCGTTGTATTAAGGGGCTGGCCAGTTAGTTCAGTTGTTTAGAGCGCAGTGTTATAAACACAAAGGTCAAGGGCTCGGATCCCCTTACCAGCCAGCCACCTAAAAACTGTTTTTAAATGTCATTGCATTAAGTTTCCTAAGGCGGCTGTAACAAATCACCACAAACTTAGTGGCTCTAAACAACAGACATTTACTCTCTCAGAGTTCTGGAGCCCAGCAGTCTGAAATCAAGGTGTTGGCAGAACTGGTTCCTTCTGGACACTCGGAGGGAGAATCCGTCCCATGCCTTTCTCCCTGGTCTCCAGTGGTCCAATGGCAACCCTGGCGTCCCTGGCCTGTCACTGCATTACTCCACTCTCTGACATCATATCACCCTCTCTTCCTGTCTGTGTCTTCTCTTCTTCCTTATAAGGACACTTGTCATTGGATTTAAGGCTCACTCAGATAATACAGAATGATCTTAATTTCATCCGCAAAGACCCTTTTACTAAATAAGGTCACATTCACAGGTTCCAGGCTGACACATTTTGGGGGGTGGGGGATGAAGGGCATCATTCAACCCACCACAGCCACTATCTTCCTAGGATTAGATATATCCTAATTACCAATAAATCCTTACTTAATAATATTTCAGTAACATGTCATGTCATCCTTTTTAGTAGTTTTTTTTCACATATTAGTTATCTGATAATTGTTTTCAAGTGGATCCTTTTTTTTTTTAAAGATGACCGGTAAGGGGATCTTAACCCTTGACTTGGTGTTGTCAGCACCACGCTCACCCAGTGAGCAAACCGGCCATCCCTGTATGGGATCCGAACTCATGGCCTTGGTGTTATCAGCATTGCACTCTCCCGAGTGAGCCACAGGCCGGCCCGTCAAGTGGATCCATTTTTTTATAAATCCTTCTAGTGTTTTCATTAGTCACTGTGAAAAAGGCAGGCATGGTAGAACAGGTAGATATCAAATGCTTTTAGCCTACAAGAATAACATTTTTGTGGATTACCTAAGTAAAAAACATAGTAAGTTTTATACACTGACCTGGGTATTCTTCAAATTCACTGTAACTTAAGTTTTCACTTCTACCTACACATCCTAACCAGGATAATCTTATAATGATAAGGTTAAACATATAATTTTAACCCATTCATATGCAAACATGTCTGCCATGTTCAACATCGTCTTTTAATTCTTACCTTGTTACTGATATTTCATTCATACACTAATAAGTTATCATTTATAAGTGATACACTAACAAGTTATCACTCGTGATATGCAAAAGCTACCAAGGAAGGTGACACAGTTTAGATATGTTTGCCCACCCAAAGCTCAAGTTGAAATCTGATCCCGAATGTGGCAGTGTTGTGAGGATCCTTGTGGTGGATCCTTCGTAAGTAGATGAAGGCCCTGGTGGGGGAGAGGGAGTGCCTCAAAGCTGGTGGTTAAAAGGAGCCTACGCCTCCTCTCCACTCCTCCCTCTCTCTCTCTCTCTCTCTCTCTCTCTCTTCCTCCCGCCATGTAATCTCCTAGCACCCACTGACTGCCTGTACTTTCCTCCATGAGTAGAAGCAGCCTAAGACCCACGCCAGATGCAGCTACCCAAGAATAATGAGTCAAATAAACCTCTTTCCTTTATAAATTACCTAGTCTAAGGTATTCCGTTACAGCAACACAAAACGGACTAATACAGAAAGTTACTATAACACGCACATCCTTAAATTAAGAACAACTTTACCAACTGGAAATATCTCCAAGTTCTCTGAACCAAACCAGCAAAAATTTCAGATTTATTGGGTGATGCAAGATTTCACTATCAATGTTGGAAAGGTGCTTTCTTAATGACTCTTCCAACAGAAGAAGCTCACCTACTTTTTTCGTAGGAACAGAAGAAACCATACCGCTTTAATTCCAAATTCAGGCTACAAATTAATCCCAACCTTTGCCCTGCTGCACAGAAACACAAGAAAGATGGCAAAAAGCCCGGGAAGCCCTCTCTCCTCCCCCATTCAGGGTCTGACCATAGGCATGAAGCTCTTAGTGAGAATGCACACATCTAAATGTACATGGAAAAGTTTCAAAATACCTGTGCAATCCTTTAAGAAAATAGATCCAAATGGTGATGATAATGTGACCAGAACAATCATTTAAAACTTAAGAAATAATATAGAAAGGCAAAGAAGACAGTATAAAAAGAAAGCAACAGCCAATGTAATTACTATCTTCACTGTCTACATAAGCTAAAAAAGAACACATTTTGAGTAGGGACTTGGCTAGAGGAGCAAAAGCAACACAACATTAGTCTCTTCACCAAAAATGTTTCCTTTCGAATTAACATGATTTTGCCTTACACCGTTTCTGGGAACAAATCAAGGGTACTGAAAGATGGGCAGGAACAACTCATACCTCCACCAGGAATAATTGCCAGCTTTGTTTCAACCAGGCCCATTTTTGCAGAAGAAGCTAAAAAGAAAAAAAGAAAATTAAGTAACACTCATATCGCTAAATTCAAATATGAAGACTTTTTTTTTTTGTCTTTTGTCTTTTTCCGTGTCCGGCAACGGATCGCAACCCTCAGTGTTGCCCCCGTACCGGACCGGGGACCGGCAATGGGATCGCAACCCTCGGCGTTGCTCCCGCGCCTCGCTCAGCCAGTGAGCGGGAACCGGTCTGTATGTGGGATCCGAACCCGCGGGCGGGAGCGCCGCCGCGCTTCGCAAGCAGCGCACTTATCCAGTGTGCCACCGGGCCGGCCCAAATATGAAGACTTCACAAAGTTAGTAAAATAAGATACACTAAAAATACTATTTACTAATTAAATTTATGTCACAAATTTTTTAAAAAATCACTTCAAAAGGCACTTAGTTATGGAAATGAGTAAACATTCTTAATGACATACATTGGGAGAGTCACATTTTCTGTTAAAATTGCTTGGCAGTGAATTAATTTTTGATGCAGAAAGACAAAGGCTGTACTACATTATTGCCTGATATTGGCAACTCATATCTGAAGGCTGAGATCCCATTAATTATCTAGGATCAGGAGAGAGGCTGTGTCTGACAAGTATGAATTCTTTAGCTGCCTGAAGAGTCCCCCAGATCAAACAGCTTAATGTATCATATCAGATATGGCAGCTCTTCAAAACCAAGTCTCTACTTACTTTCTGACAAATGGTTTTACTGTTCTGACAGCTGAACTGGGTTCCTCCTTTCATGTTTATTTTCACAAGTACTTTAAAACATCTTAATTATTTCTTCATTTGTATATTCAAATGTACTCAGACTATTTACCATTTCCTAATTTCCAGAACCTGCATTCTTTCAGAAATGGATTAAATGCACCTTAGCTTTTCAATTTAAAACCCAATGATTTCATCAAAAGAAAATAGGAACTGGGCCGAGCCCATGGCGCACTCGGGAGGGTGCGGCGCTGGGAGCGCGGCAGCACTCCCGCCGTGAGTTCGGATCCTATATAGGGATGACCGGTGCGCTCACAGCACTCACTGGCTGAGCACGGTGCGGCCGGTCTCAAAAAGGACCAAAAAAAAAAAAGAAAAGAAAAAGAAAGAAAATAGGAACCTAAAGTAAACAGGAAGAAAAAGTAGGCATGAACTAGCAACCACAAACCCCAAGAAAGTCACATAAAACTATTAAAAGCTGAATTACGTTGACATGCTGTCACACTGGAAGTGACAGTGGAAACCGGGGGAAAATAGTGGCAATGCTGTGCCATCTGCTTTGCCCAGTTCTTGGTCCCGGAGCCCAAGGATACAGGCAGGGCTAAGGCACACGTATGCGTGTACACATGTACTCTGTCACTCTGTGTGTGTGTGTGCCGTGTACAGCAGATCAGTATGTACACACGCACTCTCTCACTCCGTGTGTGTGTGTGTGTGTGTGTCTGTGTGTGCCATGTACAGCAGATCAGTATGTACTGCTCCAGGAGGATAACAGGAGGGTGGGCTATGCTGCGAGATGGCTTGGGTTCAAATCCCAGCTCCGTCACTTCTTCTGGACTTTTTACTTTCCCTCTCCCTGCTCGAACTTCCTCCTGTACCCCAAAGTACCTGCTCATAGGGTTGCTAGGCAGACTGCGTGCATGAGTACATGTCAGGTGCACAGCACAGCACTCAGTAAGCGGTTTGCACTAATTGCTTTCATTATTTTTATATAATCGCCTCATACAATCCTCAGAAAAGCATTCAGGAAGAAAGTGAATTTCAAAGAGATTAAGTTACTATTATTGTAGCTAATGGTAACTAAGTGCTTAAACTAAGCACATCCAGAGATTAATTCACTTAATCTTCACAATATCAACAGTCATTTCCCCCATTTTAGAGAGGAGGGAACGGTCTAAAAAGGGCAGGACCTAAGATTCAAACTCAGTTCTGCCTCACCCAACTCCTGGTTTCTTTTCCTACTGAGTAAGAAACAACAAAAGACTGTTTCCTTAATGGGGAATTTTAAATACTCATTAAGCCCACAGGTGACTTTTAAAAAATGTTCTACTGAACAGGAAACAGAACAAAATGTTTGGAGTTATCTGAAGAGTAAACACAAACTCCATTTTTTAAAAATGATGTTTTCAGTAGGATTAATTCTCACCTGCTACTCGAATATCACATGCTAGAGCCAGCTCAAGACCACCACCTAAAGCAAGTCCATCTATTGCTGCAATCGTTGGCACTGGAAGATTAGCTGAAATAGAAAAAAATTATGCTTCTTCAATAAAATAATTACCTCACTATGTAATTCATTTTAGATTTTTTTCTACAAATGTATTTTTTAAATGGGATATCACATACAGACTTTTGTATCCCTTTTGCCTTTAACAAAATATAAGCATTTCTGTCATTATTCTTCAAAAACATTATGTAATGATTGCTTAGTGTTCCAACACATAAATGGCTAACAATATATTTAAACCTTCCCATATTTTTAAATTACTTTCATAAATATCTCTTTTTCATTAGTGGAATCATAGTTCTATGACTTTTTACTCTTGAGTAAAGTCTTTTGCAAGATATTTGGTTCATATAAATTTCAAGTTGAAATAACTTATGTATAATTTTGAAACTCATGATCCTTTATGGGCTACTTCAGTGCTTAGAATGAGAGTCTCATTCAAAGAAGTTACATGTGCCCAAACAAGAAAGCAGCAGCACTGGCCGCAAGCTGTCACTTGGTGAGGACTACAAATGGGAGCTAGAAATCGATCAGGCTCTACGAAGAGGCCCAGAAGCATGACTAGGAAGGAGTCAGCCAGTCCCAGAACTCTAAACTGGGCATTCTTGAGTCCAGAAACAGGGTATTATTTCAATGAGACTTTTATAAATTATAATATACAGGTTTCCTTATTTCTCAGCCTTCTTTCCCTCTCAGTATAAGCTCAACCCAGGAGGTCTCATTCCCATCCACAGCTTTTACAACCTATAATACGAATGATGTCCAAATTTCTATCTCAAACCCAAATTCATCTCTAAACTGTATCTATGTAGCCACCTGCTTGTTGAACATGTCCACTTAAATGCTTTATTATGTTCAAACCAACTTCTTCTCAATCCTTCTTCTAGACTTTATTTCACTTAGTAGCACTTCTATTCACCAACTTACCCAAGACCGACACCCAGAAATCTTACCAGTTGTCCTCCTTCCCAATGCCCTTACATCTAATTGTCTCTTAAGTCCTTTCTATGAGCTCACAAGTCTCCAAGCCCCTCTTCTACTGCCAGAGTTCTGGGTCCCATCATTTCCCACCAGGAGGAAGTCCCTAATTAATCTCCTTTATCTGTAATCTGTCACCCTCCAATGCATCTTCCATTTCCTGTAGGGTAGTCTTTCTTAAATGCAAACATAATCATTCTATTCCCCTATTTAAAACTGTACAATTATTTATTCCACCTTCAGTATAAAAATGGAGTAAACTTTCAGCATGGCATGAGAGGTACCTAATGAACTAAGTTCTGACCCCCTGTCCAATCTTTTCTCCAGCCTAAGACAGATACTCTGCATGGCAGTTGCAAAGTACTTAAAGCACCTGCAGAAATCATTCCCACCCAAGACTGCCCACCTATGTACAAGCTGCAGCCCCACCTGGAATGCCTCACTTGCCCCACCTTGAGTGCTGCTCACATGTCCCTTCTTTTGTGCCCAGCACTCTGTGCACACATTTCTACCACAGCATTCACGACCATACTTCCCACTAAACCTTTTGTTTAATACAGATATAATGACATTTCGGTCAATGAGAGACTGCATATATGAAGGTACTACAAAAAGGTCATGGAAAGATTTACATTATCTTTTAATTCTATTTTTCCACATGGAAGTACCTTCGTATAACAGTGGTCCCATAAGATCATAATGGAGCTGAAAAATTCCCACCTTCTAATGACATCACAGCCATGGTGACGTAGCACAATTGACTTTTTTAAAAATAAATTTAGTCTAGCCTAAGTGTACAGTGTGTATAAAATCTACAGTACTGCATGGTAATGTCCTGGGCCTTCACACTCACTCACCACTCACCCAGAGCAACTTCCAGTCCTGCAGTCACCATTTATTTTAAGTGCCCTATACAGATACCATTTTCTATCTTTTATACTGTATTTACTGTACCTTTTCTATGTTTAGATATGTTTACACACACAAATACTTACCATTGTGTTACAATTGCCTACAGCATCCAATACAGTAACATGCTGTACAGGTTTATAGCCTAGGAGCCACAGGCTACACCATACAGCCTAGGTGTGTAGCAGGCCATACCATTCTAGGTTTGTGTAAGTACACCGTGATGGTCATGCAATGAAATCGCCTAAGATGCATTTCTCAGAATGTATCCCCATACTGAACACATGACTGCACTTTAAAGAAATAACAATATGTACAGTCCTAAGAGCAGTGGCAGAGAGAGAGTGGGGGTGCTCTCGCCTGCTGTGTGAAAGGCTTGCTCTTCAGTGACAGAGGAAGGCACACACCAAGCAGCTGGTGGAAGCTGTGACATTTTGAAATATATATTTGGTCTTCAACCTTATTTCTAGACATGCAGCTCCTAAATCCCCTGGAATCTCTATAGTGAAAGAAGTGGCTTTCAGGCTAATGAGATGACTGGTGGCTGTGGCCCCTAGGTAGCTTCAGGATGGAGGCCAGTCATCAGAAAGTCTAAGGTAGGACTCAAGTGTTGAGACTTTCAGCCCCACCCCCAACCTCCTGGGAGGGGAGAGGGGCTGAAGGTTAAGTTGATCACCACTAGCCAGCGACTTAGTCAATCACGCTTATGTAATGAAGCCTTCATAAAAAACCAAAAGGACAGGGTTCATAAAAACCCAAAAGATGGGGCTTCTGGATAGCTAACACGTGGTGGTTCCTGGACTATGGCTTGCCCGGCGAGGGCATGGAAGCTCCGCATTCCTCTCGCATACCTTGTCCCATGCTTCTCTTCATCTGGCTGTTCAACTGTATCCTTTGTAATATCCCTTATAATAAATGGGTACATATAAGTAAAGTGTTTCCCTGAGTTCTGGGAGCTGCTCTAGCAAATTAACCAAACCCAAGGAAGGGGTCATAGAAACCCCCAACTTATAGCCAGTCTGTCAGAAGTACAGGTAACAACCTACTACTTGTGACTGGCATCTGAATGGGGGGGGGTCTGTCTTGTGGTACTGAACCCTCAATCTGCAGGATCTTCATGCTCCAAGTAGATAGTGTCAGAACTGAACCAGAGGACATGCAGAAATGCTACTTGGTGTCTAGGAAAAAACTCTCTCACAGAAGTGTTCTGTGTTGTACGATATGACTTTTTTCTACCTCTTTATCCTCCCCCCCTTTTTTTCCCTATCTTTTCTCCTTTTACTTAAAAGGTATTTTGTTTGTCTTTGCTGGTCAGTACAGGGATCAAACTCCACACCTTGGTGTTATTGGCACCACACTCGAACCAACTGAGCTAACTGGCCAGCTTCTGATCTTTAGAAGCTGACTTTTCAGAAAAGAGGTATAACAAAAATGAGTTTAGACGACCTCCAAAATCAAACCCAGGCCTAAAACATCTGTACTGCTGAGACGAAAACTGAGTTCCACTTTCAGAAAATTCTAACCCACAGTAAACAGGTGTTGTTTCATACTCCTTAGATTTCCCCCTAAAAATGGAAACTGATGTGCTGTATATAGAAAGAGAAATTTTTCTTCACACCAACCAGTGCACTAAAAATACAGACTATTGGAAGGGTTAAAGAAATAAGTTGACTATAAATGGCAAAATGATAGTCCAAAGCTGTATAAGCACTGATATACAACAGAAAGAATACAGGAAGACCAGAATTCCTGGTCGTCTATAATGTTCTTAACACTGCAAAACAAAGGGAAAAATGGCCTCAAAAGGATTTGGCAAGGCTTTGCTCCACATTTTTATTAGTTATTAGTTTTATTAGTCTTGTAATCCCTCTCGCAGGAAGACCAGAATTCCTGGTCGTCTATAATGTTCTTAACACTGCAAAACAAAGGGAAAAAATGGCCTCAAAAGGATTTGGCAAGGCTTTGCTCCACATTTTTATTAGTTATTAGTTTTATTAGTCTTGTAATCCCTCTCAAATAAGTATTATACTTAAATATCATACTTAACCAATAAAAAGCTAAAAAGCATTATTTCTTTAGAAGTATAAAATGTCATTAAAATAAGAAAAATATTTTAATGCATAAAAAAGCACTTAAGACAAACTGATTAATAATCATATCCCCTCCATTTTGAGAGGTACTATAAGAAACATTACTATAAAGTGATGGGAGCACACATTCAGGGGACAGGTTCCAGGCACCACGCGACTCGAGGATGGAGTGTGCCCAGAAGAAGCAGGGAGCAGGTGAGAAGTGAACAAGGTGTGAGTGTGACCACCTGGGGACGGGCAGGGCACTAATGAATCAGCTCAGGGCACAAATGAATTAGCTCAGGCTCAGGCTTTCATAATTCAAAAGTCAGCGAATATAACTCTTTCTCCTATATGTTTATATTTTTTGAAATTAATACAAATTATTTTTAAATTTGATA